>NC_056737.1:1839213480-1839440729 GCF_019279795.1 Protopterus annectens | reverse complement strand
CGGCTAATACTTGATCATGGAACATCTGCATTTATGGTAAGTGTACACAACTGTACTATGTTCTTCGTGTTTCACTGTTGCAGTCATCACACTTGGGTTGACTCCCAAAGCTGAAGTAAAGGGTGGAGGCAGTCAAGAACTGTTTGGGCTAGCTAGTATGCC
Organism: Protopterus annectens; assembly: GCF_019279795.1. NCBI lineage: Eukaryota > Metazoa > Chordata > Ceratodontiformes > Protopteridae > Protopterus > Protopterus annectens. Next base: position 1,839,440,567 of record NC_056737.1, on the reverse strand, counting down.
CTGCAGGACTGCGGTTGCAAAGCCTGCCCTGGATTTGGAAAAGATATGCACGTGGCAATGCTTGGTGAAGGTATGAACATAACTCCATGTCACAGCCTCCAGGATGTCCCTGGTAGGGACCCCTTCTGAGAAGAGCTGCAGAGGTGGAAGTAGCCCTAATTGAATGTGTCCTGACCCCCTGTGGGGGAGGTTTCTCATGGTGTTTGTAACAGAAATGGATACAGTGTGCAATCCATTTGGAAATGGTTTGTTTGGATATGACCATGCCCTCTGCCCCTGTTGCAAAGCTGACTAATAACTGGTCAGTTTTCCTAAAAGGCTTAGTTCTATCCAGGTAGAATCTGAGCTGTCTGTGCACATCTAAAGAGTGCATGATCCTTTCCCCCTTATTTTGAGTCTTAGGGAAAAAGGTGGGCAAATGAATAGATTGACTGAGAGCCACACTGGACACCACCTTAAGCATGAAAGTTGGGTTAGTCCTGAGGGAGACCATGTCAGCATGAAAAATGATGAAAGGTTCCACAGCCATGAGTGCCTGTAGCTCAGACACTCTTCTAGCTGAAGTGATGGCCAGAAGCAAGGCTGTTTTCCAAGAGAAAAAGTTTAACTCTGCTGAGGCTGCAGGCTCAAAGTGTGGTAGTGTGAGCTTTTCCAACACAAAGTTAAGGTCCCAAGCAGGGGTAGGGGCTCTTCTAGCTGGCCTTAAGCTGTTAGCCCCTCTAAGAAACTGCTTGATGAGAGGGTGAGAAAAGAGAGGTGGCTCTGTGCTGTAATGAGCAGAGATGGCAGAGGCATGAATTTTAATAGAAGAGAAGGATAGGCCCCTGTGAAGTAGATCTGCTAGGTAATCCAGGATAAGAGGTAAGGAGGGCCGTGCTGGTTCAGCTCCTTTAGCCCGGATCCAGGAGCAATACTGTTTCCAGTTGTCAGCATAGGATTTTCTAGTGCTGGGACATCTGGCTTCACGTATAACATCCAGGACTTGCTTGCTTAGGCTGGCCACTGGAGGAAAGGTCAAGGAATAAGCCAGGCTGCCAGGTTCAGGGGGTCTGCAATTGTGGATGCAAGAATTCTCCCTTCTGCTGGGTCAAGAGAATAGGGATCTGAGGGAGGTGCCATGGAGGCAACGGTGACAGACTGCGCAGTAGTGGGTACCAGTGTTGGTGTGGCCAGTCTGGGGTAATCAGGATTGCTCTTGGTTTTTCCTCCCTTATTTTGAGTAGTACTCTTGAAAGAAGAGGTAGAGGGGAAAATGCATAGATTGAGAGGTTTACCCATTGGAAGGATAGGGCATCCAACTTTCCAGGCCTTGCTGTGAGGTTCCCTGGTGCAGAATTTGCTGAGCTGGTGGTTGTTGTGGGAGGCAAATAGGTCCACCTTCGGGGTGCCCCATTTCTGGGTTATGAAGCTGAAGGTGTTGTGTGGTTTAATTGTCATTAATGTGGGTCTAGGAGATTTCTGCTTAAGTTGTCTGCCAGAGAGTTTTGGTTGCCTGGCAGGAAGTGTGCTAGCAGGTAAATTTGCATGGTGGAAGCCGTGTGCCAAAGGGTCATGGCTAGCCTGCAGAGTGGGTAAGAGTGAGTTCCTCCCTACTTGTTGATGTACCACATCACTGGGGTGCTGTCTGTTTTGATTAGGAGAGGCCCCGGAGAGAGTAGGGGTCTGAAAGCTGTCACAGCATGCTGAACAGCTAGCATCTCTTTTTGGCTGATGTGCAGATGTATTTGATTTGGGCTCCAGTGGCCCTGAATGCACCTGCCATCCAGGTGTGCACACCAGGCATAGTCTGATGAGTCTGTGGTTAGGGTCTGGGCGGCATGGGGTTGTGAAAAGGGAAGGCCCTTGTTGTGGTTACATGCCGCTGCCCACCAAAGAAAATCTTTCCTTAGACAAAGTATCATAGGTATGATAGTTTCCAGGGCCTGAGTATGTTGACAACAAAGGCTTTTTAAGTACCACTGAAGTTTCCTCATATGCAGTCTGGCATATGGAATTAGTAGAATGCATGAAGCCATGAACCCTAGAGCTTGCAGGATTTTCCTTGCGGATATCTGGGTTCTGGGTGGCTAACTGAGAGAAGCAGCCTGTCAGATAAGCTTGTTTTTCTGGAGTAAGGAATGCCATCTGGGATGCTGTGTCTAGGCTTGCTCCCAGGAGTACAATTTTTTTGACTGAGGACTAGTTTGGATTTCTTTTCATTTATAGTGTACCCCAGTGAGATCAGTAGGTCCTTTACAAAGGTGAGGGGCTGCAACAGCTTTTCCCGATTGTCTGCCTGAATCAGGCAGTCGTCCACATAGGGGTAGATTTGAATATTTCTTTGTCTGCAAAAGGCAATGGCTGGAGCCAAGCATTTTGTGAAAACTCTGGGAGCAGTGGATAAGCCAAAGGGAAGTGCAGAGAACTGAAATTGATAGATCCTGCCCTGAAATGTAGATATTTCCTGCAGGAGCCCCTGATTGGGATGTGCAGATAGGTCTCTTTTAGGTCTAGGGTGGCTAACCAAACATCTTTGAATAGCACAGGAAGAAGCTACTGGACGGTGAGCATTTTGAATTTTGGTATCACCAGGAAGGTGTTTAGACTTGATAGATCTAAGACTGGGCGTCATGTACCCTCTTTACTGGGTACCAGGAAAAGTCTTGAATAGAAACCTTGGTCTATCTGGTCTGCAGGCACAGGCTGTATTGCCCTCATGGAGAACACGGAATGAACTTGGTTTTGGGCCTCTGCCCACTGGTTTGGAGGAGGATCTGGGAACACTTTTGGGGTTGGCAGTGTGTGGAAGTAAATTTTGTACCCCTGGGACACTGCTGAGGACCCATCAGTCGTTGATGATGGAGGGCCAGTTTTTTTGCATGGGAGGCAAGTTTTCCTCCTAGGGGCACAAGCGTGTGGGCAGAGGTAAATGGAGTTGAAAAGTCATTGCGAATTTTTGCCTTAAGGGGGTGGCTTAGCACTCTGTTTTAGAAATTGCTTACATCTCTGCATTCCCTAGGACTGCTGTCTGGGGGGGTCTGCTTGCTCTAGGTCTAGTCTGAGCCGGCCTTGATGGGGCTGGAAAGGACCAGTGCTTGGAGGGGCAATGCCTACTGAATCTTGGAGGCTGGACTTGTAAAAAGTCTTTAACTGTCTGCATAGACTTAGCTTTTCTTCCATCTTTTTTAAAACCTCTTCTGTCTTGGTGCCAAACAAATTATCTTTGTTCAATTGTGCGTCCAATAATTTTGATTTGACATGATCTGGCAAGGTCTGTTCCTTAAGCCAAGCATGCCTTCTAAGTACAGAACTTGTGACTGCTGCCCTGCAGGATGCTTCTAGGACATCAAACCCACATTGCAGGGTGTGTGCTTAGTAACTTGGCTTGCAGAATGCATAAGCTCCTGTAAATCTTTATTTTCTGCACACGCTGGAAAGGTAGATAATTTGTGTTTAAGAAGTTCCATTGTATGTTGCTGGTATTTCAACATGTGGAACTGACAATTTAAAGCTGTAATGGCAAGAGTTGCAGAAGCGTATACTTTTTACCCAATCTGTCTAAAGCTGGGAATCTCTGTCTGAAGGGGTGGGATTCTTAGCTATGGCTGCTTTTATTCCTTTAGGTCTTTGGGAGATGACCTCTGGGTCAGCAGTAGGATTTTTGAAAAGAAATTTGTGAGAGTCAGGGACTCTAATACCTGTCAGGCTTCCTGGGAGCAGGTGGTAGGGTGTCAGGAGTTAAACTGGATTCCATAAAAACATCATCTACAACATTCAAGACAGGAGGAATAGCTAAGGGTCTGTGTAGTGGTAAATCTAAAAATTCCCCGGAGTTTCTTTTTGGACTGAGGGTAATCCTGGCATTCACAATGGAAATGCTCTCTCAAAGTATGTAGGGTTTCACCAAAAGAAAAATCTTCTGGAGAAGAGGAAGAATGAATGGATTCTTCTGCATCTGAATCCTCATAGGCAGACAAGGGCATGTCTTCATAATCAGAAACCTCAGAGTCATCGGACTCCTGGTCAGATAAGGCTGCTGGGGACAAGTCTCTTTTTCTTTTAGAAGGGGTAGGCTGGCTTTCCCTAATCAGCATGATAAGGTCTTCCTTTTTAAGCATTTGAGACTGAGGCATGGAAGCAGGTGCTTGAGCTTGGGTCGTCGTTTTTTTAGGTGTAGTTCGTACCCTGGGCCTTAGGAACTCGGTAGTTTTAGAAAGAACTAAAGATGCGAAAGAAGCCGTCGGTTTGTGTTGAGTTTCGGTAATGCAAAGAACTTCCTCGGAAGCCAGTGCCTGCTCAGCGGCTCCGGACCAATCCAAGGTACAGACATCTGCAGGATCCTTAGTCAAAGAAGAGTCGCGTGACATACTGGACTCCGAATGGGTCTCGGTAGAGGCCTACGAATCCACAGAAGCTGGCATCAGGGGCTGCGAAAGCGCATCACTGAGTACCGGGTAAACTGATGACTAGCTTAACAGAAGTGTCGTCGGCAGTTTTGGACCTGTGTGGTCTGTCTATCTTACATTTTTTCGGAAGATCGCTAGTCAGATGGCTTACCGAAGCCATTTCGGAATTCAGAGATCGAGAACGAAAGTATTTAGCTATGATAAGGGCCCAACGACATATAGTTCTGGCATTGAACAAAGCACAAAACCAACAGCGATGGACGTTGTGGTCTGGGCCTAAACAGGTGACGCAGTAAGAATGGAAATCTCCGTGTGGTATTTGCTTTCCACAGGCGAAACAATTGTTAACTTTTTCAGACATCGGTTAGAGCACGAAAAAAGGATCCCCAACAGGGTACTTAGCTTTAGGAGACTTCAACTTCAAATTCGGTAATGAAAACTCAGGTAGCGGCCAACAGGCACTCGTGCGAACTGCTTCTGCTTCGGGCTCCTTGGTAAGAAAGACTGATGTAATGGTGTTGGCTGCCTGACTTTATACCACTGAAGACCTGACGTCAGACCTGGAGCGACAGCGACCGATGCATAAATACTATGCCTCTGGTATTCGGGCTGACTGAGGGCTACCCCTGGCGGGATAACCCAAGTGTGATGACTGCAACAGTGAAACACAAAGAACATATATGGTTACACGCAAGTACGATTTAAGCAACTGTACTATGTTCATCACTCCCACTGCCACTGCCTCAGTGCCATTTTGGATAGATTCTCAAAGCTTACTCTACCAGGGAGGTGGAAGGATGAGTACCAAGGACACCCTGGAAAATGGTCTTAGCAAAGCCTGCTCTGGATGTTGAAAAGTAATCCAGTTTGTAGTGCTTTGTAAAGGTAAGAACAAAGGACTAGGTTGCTGCCTCTAGAATGCTTTTGGAGTCTCTTTCCAATATGCCAATAAAGATAAGGCCCTAGTAGAGTGAGCCCTAACCTTGCCTGTAAGACATTTACAATGATAGGAGTACAGAAAACAATAGTAGAGGACAACCGTCATGCAACAGTTTACTTAGAGACAGGTTTACCTTTCTTACCTGTTCAGCATTCCAAAAGGACTTTGTTCTGTGAAGTTAGTACCTACGCTGCCTGTGTGTATCCAATGTATGTAGAATCTTTTCCCCCTTGTTTTCTGGATCAAGATAAAGTACCGGGAGATTCATTGCATGAGTCAAGGTAAATTCATAAGCAACTTTAGGCATGAATGATGGATTAGTGCATAATACAACCCATGTCCTTGTGAAAATTCAGATAGGATTGGGCCACCAAGAGAGTTTGCAGTTCAGAGTCATCCCACTAATGAACCATAAATCAGCCTGACAGCCAAGTTCAAAAGGAGGCAAATGTCTAAAAGCTATCAAAGTAAAATCATCCAGGCTGTCAGATGCAATTTCTCCAAGTTGGGGTATACCGTTCTCCCTTGAAATTGTGTGAGCAGATCAACTCTGTGAGGAAACTTGAGGTAATTACCCTTGGCCAATTCCATTAAAAGGGAGAACGAACTTTGCCTGGGCCAAAAGGAAGTTACCACAATAATCTTTGGCAATTAATTCTAAATCTTTAGAAGTACCTTGGGAATCACTGGAAATACAACATAGAGGAACATTTCTGACCATAGGAATAACAGAGTGTCTGTGTCTTCCAAGCATGGCTGCAACAATGTCTTGAACAGAACTTTTTCAGTGGCTGTTTTGAAAGAAGGCTAACAGATCTACGTGAGGTGTTCCCCATATCTAGATCGACTGCTACAAAACCTCTACTTGGAGTTCCCACTTGTGACGGTCTGTCTGTCACTATAGTTTGCTCTGATGGAATGCTTGAGGCCTGAAGTGTCAGAGAATACTGCACAAGCAGCCCCCAGGTCATCACTGCCAACCAGCACAGAGGGTATGACCTTATACCCCCTTACTTGTTGGTACCACATCACGGTAATGTTGTTTGTGACCGCTAAAAGAGGACCAGAAGTCCAAAAGAGGTGAAGAAATTTTAAGTCATGAATCACTGCCAACATTTCTTTTACATTTATGTGCTTTGGCATGTCCTTTGGACGCCACACTGCTTGCAATTAAACTCTCATGGACATTGTTCCCCACACAAAATTTGAAGAGTACTTCTAGTGAGATTAAACCAGGGTCTGAAGAGAAATATAGAAAAGAACGCCTGGATTCAGAAACACTTAATCCCTTCATCACTGCCGTTCCTGTTTCACAAATACCAGTACTGGTACCTGGAAATCCAAGAGTTGAAGGTACTTAGTCAACAATTCTTCATGTAACATTGATTTTTTCTCGTGTATAGTCTGGCTAGTGTTATTATGAAGAAAGTACAGTTTTGTACCTACCATAAATGTAGATGTCCGATAGGCATGCATCTGCAGTCCTTACAAATGGGTTGTCCTGTCGTCAGGCAGCCCTTCGGTCGGCCGGATTCCAAAGTCTGGGTCTGGCCTCGGCTGGTGTCGCACTTCACCCGACGTCATAGCGGCAGTTCTTCGGGTATAAAGGCATCAGCCGACGCCATTTTCCTCAGTGTTTCTTGCCCCAGATGCCAGGTGCCCTCTAGGAAGGCTAAATTTGGATAAATGCAAATGGTTCCAAATAGTAGAGAGCAAACAAAAATAAGCATGTATGTACATATATACAAACAAATACACCATAATAGATTCCCCCAGCTAGCTACAAGATGGGCAAATACCCTAAGAGTACCACAGAGGGGAAGGAGGGTGGGTAATCCTGACTGCAGATGCATGCCTATCGGACATCTACATTTATGGTAGGTACAAAACTGTACTATGTCCTTCAAGGATGCATCTGCAGTCCTTACAAATGGGTAGAATACCATAGCCAAACTGGGGGAGGAGGAGAAATTAGATTATGGTGTAGTTAAGATCCCTTGCAAAACAGCAGTGGCAAAACCTGCTCGGGATCTGGAGTATAAAGGTAAATTATAATGCTTGGCAAATTTATGCACGGAGCTCCAAGTAGCAGCCTCTAAAATGTCTTTGGTAGCCACTCCTCGTATGAAAGCTGTGGTAGTGGCTGTAGCCCTTGTAGAGTGAGGCCTGATGTTTTCTGGAGTTTTCTTCCCATGGTAGAAGTAACAAAATCTAATGCAATTTCCTATCCACTTAGAGATTGCCTGTTTTGAAATTGCTTTTCCTTCCATTCCTGTCGCATATGCTACCAGTAGCTGGTCAGTCTTTCTATTGCTCTTGGTCCTGTCCAGGTAGTAACGCAATTGTCTATGTACATCCAAGGTATGCAACAGTCTTTCTCCCCTGTTCTGTGGGTTGGGGAAGAATGTAGGTAGGTGGATAGCTTGATTTAAAGATACCCTGGAGACCACCTTTGGCATAAAAGTAGGATTAGTTCTCATGGACACTCTATCTTGATGGAAGATCAGGAAGGGCTGTACTGCCATTAATGCCTGTAGCTCAGATACCCTTCTTGCTGAAGTGATTGCAAGCAGGAAAGCAGTTTTCCATGATAAGTACTGTAATTCTGCTGTTGCTGCTGGCTCGAAAGGAGGGAGTGTCAACTTTTCTAGCACAAAGTTCAAGTCCCATGCTGGCAATGGTGGCTTCCTAGGTGGCTTTACATTTTTAATCCCTCTCAGAAACTGCCTGAGCAGAGGATGTGAGAAGACTGGAGGATCCAAGTTGTATTCTGCTGAAATAGCTGATGCATGAATCTTAATGGAAGAATAGGACAGGCCATTGTGGAAGAGCTCTGCCAAGTATTCCAGGATGTTAGCTATGTTTACCAGTGACACATTCTCTCCTTTGCAGTACTCCAAATGAGATATCTTTTCCATTTTGCTGAATAATTTTTTCTTGTTGAGGGTCTGCGAGCCTCCAAGATAATGTCTTTAACCCTTTGAGATAAATCTGGGTTATTTGGTCTTATGCAATGTTCCAGGCAGCCAGCTGCAGTGTTTTCAGGTTTGGATGCAGGGTTTTGAAGTTGTTCTGTGTTAACAGCAAGGGAACTAGGGGCAGAGGCCATATTTGTTCCCGAGACATGCTCCTCAGTAATGGGTACCAATGTTGCCTTGGCCAAACTGGAGCTATCAGGATGATCCTTGGGCCGGTCTTCTTTGATCTTCAATAGCACCTTGTGCATCAAAGGAAGAGGTGGGAATGCATATGCTGCCAGGTTTTCCAAATGAAAGATAGGAGTCCACTTTCCAAGCAAGTGGGTGGTACGTCCTTGTGCAGAATTTTTTCAGTTGGTGATTGTGTGGGGATGCGAATAAGTCTATTTCTAGTAGTCCCCATTTCCCTGTAATGGTTTTGAAGATGTCCGGATGCAGCATCCATTCGTGGGCATCCGTGGTAGTTCTGCTTAGGATGTCTGCTAGTATATTTTCTTTTCCTGGCACAAAAATTGCTTGAAGCTGAATGTTGAAGCTCAGTGCCACATTCCAGAGGTCCATTGCCATCCGGCATAGAGGATACGAATGTGTGCCTCCCTGTTTGTTGATGTACCACATAACTGTGGTGTTGTCCGTCCTTATCTGCAGTTGACCCTGTCGAAGAAATGGTCTGAATGCCTGAATTGCCAGTTTTACTGCCAGCATTTCCTTTTGATTTATTTGTAGGTGCAGCTGGTCTTGAGTCCATAAGCCTTGTATGCACTTGTCCAGCATGTGCGCCCCCCAACCGAGGTCTGAGGCATCTGTTGTGATGGTCTGGCTTGGTTGAGTGCTGTGGAAGGGCAGTCCCTTGTTTGATTGACAGGCCTGAGCCCACCATTGGAATTCTTGCTTCAGGCATGGAATTATTGGAATTCGGGTTTCTAGGCTGTGTTTGTGCTGAGACCATAAATTCCTTAGGTACCACTGTAACTTCCTCATATGTAGTCTGGCATGTGGAATCAATATTATGCAGGATGCCATGTAACCGAGAGCTTGCAGGACCTTTCTTGCTGTTAGCTGGTTCTGCTTTGTTAATGCCATGAAGTAGAAAGGGAGTTGCTCCTGTTTTTCTACTGTCAGGAATGCCATTTGTTTTGATGTGTCCAAATCTGCACCCAAGAAGGTTATCCTTTGGGATGGTATCAGCCTTGACTTTTTTATATTGACTGTGTATCCCAGGGCTTGTAGTAGATGAATGACCCTTTCCAAATCTTTTGTTAATTTGTTTTTGTTGTCCGCTTGTAACAGGCAGTCGTCCAGGTAAGGATAAATTTGAATTCCCTGAAGCCTGCAATGAGCAATTACTGATGCCAGGCATTTCGTGAATACTCTGGGCGCAGTAGATAAGCCAAAGGGCAATGCTGAGAATTGGTAATGCTCTGATCCTGCACGAAATCTGAGGTATCTTCTGCAATTTGGTCGTATGGGGACGTGCAGGTATGCCTCCTTGAGATCTAGAGTTACCAGCCAAGACTCCTTGCCCAGCATGGGAAGAAGCTGCTGTAGGGTCAGCATTTTGAATTTTGGAACAATGAGGTATGTGTTTAAAGCGGACAGGTCGAGAATAGGTCTCCATTGGTTTTCTTTTCTTGGTACCAGGAAGAGTCTGGAGTAAAATCCTTGTCCTTGTTCCATAGATGGTACCCTTTCTATAGCTCTCATCCTTAGTAAGTGAGTTATTTGTTCTAGAGCTTCTGTCTTCTGATTTGGAGGTAGGTTTGGCATTCCTCTCTTCCTTGGCAGAGTATGGAAGTGAAACCTGTAACCTTGGTCTATTGTCTGTAAAATCCATTTGTCTCCTGTGATGTAATGCCAGTTTACTGAAAATAAGGCTAGCTTCCCGCCTAAGGGTGCTTCTAGTTGTTCCCTGGTAGGCGGTGCCAGAGCCAAGTCACTGTGATTGTCCTGTGGAAGTGGTGGTGGCTGGATCTGTGGCTGTACCTCGCTGATTGTTAGCCTGCCACTGACGGCCCCTGTAGGCACCTCTGGATTGACCCCTGCCTCTTGAGCGCCTATTCCTGCCTCTCGGAGCTCTGGGGGTGTCTGGAAAGGACCAATTCTTGGAAGGCCAGTTCCTGCTAAACCTTGGAGGCTGGACCTGCAAGAAATTCTTGACTGTCTGGACAGATTTTGCTTTCTCTTCCACCTTCTTCAGCACCTGCTGTGCAGGGGAGCCAAACAAATTGAGCTTATCCATGGGAGCATCTAGGAGCTTTGATTTAACATGGTCTGGTAAGGACTGCTCTTTCAACCATGCATGTCTTCTGATCACTGTGCCAGTCATGGCTGATCTAAAGGAAGCCTCCAGTGCATCATAGCCGCATTTTAAGGAATGATTACTGACCTGCTGAATGTTATGTACCATTTCCTGTACAGATTTTTTGTCTAATGGTTCATCCGAGGACAGTTTTTTAGTCAATTGGTCTAACATAAATTCCTGATACTGAATCATGTGGAATTGACAGTTCAAGGCCCTAGCTGAAAGAGTAGCAGAAGTGTAAACTTTTTTACCCCATCAAGGCCCTAGATTCCCTTTCAGAGGGGAGGGGGTTTTGGTAGAAGAAGCTGCTACAGCCTTGGGTCCCTGGGAGATAGTTTCGGGATCTGCAAAAGGGGCCTTATACAAATGATAATGTGTGTCCGGAACCCTGTAGTACCTATCGGGCTTAGCAGGGGCCGGAGGAAGAGAATCAGGAGCAGTACAAGCATCATTAAAAGCATCATCCACAACAGTAAGTACTGGAGGAATGGCTAAAGGCCTATGCTGTGGCAAATGCAAAAAGGTTCTAAGCCTTTTTCTAGAGTCTGAAAAATCCTGGCCCTGCCATTGAAATTGTTCCCTCATAGCATGCAAGGTTTCCCCAAAAGAAAATTCCTCAGGCGGAGAGGCAGAAGGAATGGAGTCTTCTGCATCAGAGTCCTCATAAGGAGAAAAGGGGCCCTCTGGAGGGTTAGAATTATCTGTCTCATCAGAGGAGCCATCCGAAGAAACTGGCTCAGGGGGCTCTACTCTAGTCCTCTTCTCTGGAGGTGGGTGAGAGGCCCTATCTGGATGTGGTTGGGATCCCCGGATCAAAGAAATGAGATCCTCTGCTAGACTAAGCATTTGTGAACTGGAACTAGGCCTGTGAGAGGGGGTCTTAGCAGGCACAGATTTGGTAGTTTTTGCTGCTTTAGCCCTGGCAAAGGCCTTAATAGACATGGATGCAGAAGGCCTAGCAGCTCCACGTGCAGGGGTAGAAATATCCAAAGGGATAGTATCAGATAAATCCTGCGAACCTGCAAGAGCAGGTGGGATTTCAGTAGCAGATTCAGCCAGGCTGGAAGAGGCCTCAGTAAGTGGAAAGCTTTTGGCCGAAGGAAGAACCGTGGACTCGTGTTTCAGCCGAAACAGAGACACTCGTGGTTGGCTTAACCGCGGTTTCGGCCGAAACCGCGGACCGCGAGTGTCGGTCCTTTTCCTTGCGTTTTTTAGAAATTTGCGTAGTCGGAGTATCCGACGGCATAATGTAAGCAAAATCGGAGCCGAAAAACTCTTCAGCAAATTCCGACCGACGTCTAAGCGTCCGTCGGTTGAAAGAAGCACAGGCTAGACAAGCTGCTACGTCGTGGTCTGGGCCTAAACAAGGTAAGCAGTAAGAGTGGAAATCTTTATGAGGTATTTGTTTCCCACAAGTTAAACAGTTATTCACTTTTTCTGACATCGGCTGAGGCAAGAAAGAGTCCCCAACGGGGTACTTAGCTTTTTAGAAGTCTTCGGTACTTGTAGTAGTAATCTCTGGTTCTGACCGACCGGCACTTGCGAACAGCTTCTGCTTCAGGCGCCACGCGGCAAGAAAGACTGAGGAAAATGGCGTCGGCTGATGCCTTTATACCCGAAGAACTGCCGTTATGACGTCGGGTAAAGTGCGACACCAGCCGAGGCCAGACCCAGACTTTGGAATCCGGCCGACCGAAGGGCTGCCTGACGACAGGACAACCCATTTGTAAGGACTGCAGATGCATCCTTGAAGGACATCAAGGATGCCAAGAGGCCTAGAATTTTGAGAACTCTCTTGCTAACGTTATGTCTAGAAGAGAGAAATCCAAGAAAATGCCCTGATAAGTCAGAACTTTGTCTTCAGGTAGAAGAGCCAGCCTCAGGAAAATAATTTGTTGACAGGGTGTGAGGAAGGACTTTTGTAGGTCCAATCTGAAGCCCAGGTGGGAAAGGAGGTATGTGACCTTGTCTAAGGACCCCAAGCACCTTGATACGGAATCTGCACAAATCAGCAAGTCATCTAAATAAGGAAAATTGTGGTTGCCTGGGGTTCTGCAACAGGCAAACACTGGGGCCAGACAATTTGTAAACACCAGAGGTGCAGTAAGTAGCTCAAACGGTCACAAAATTGATAATGTAAGCCAGACACCGCAAATCTCAAATGTCCTGAAACTGGGAGCAACAAAATATGATAAGCGGTCTTGAGATGTAAAGTCATCATAAAACAGTGATCTGGAAGAAATGTTAGGACAAATTTGTAAGGTGAGCATTTTGAACTTCAGAACTTTTACAAAAGTTTTTAGGAAGGATAAATCTAGGATGGGTCGCCAGGAGTTCTCCTTTTGTATGGTACCAAAAGGATTCTGGAGTAAAATCCTTTGCCTTTGACTACTGCAAGGACTCGTTCTATGACCGCTGCTTCTATTAGCTGGTGGAGCACTGGTAGAAACATCTTTGTGTGGTCTAGTGGGTGTGAGGGAATTCCCCTGAAAGGGGTAGGTTTTTTTTATCCAATGCTAAGTGTATCCTGTGCAAATTATTCTCAGAACCCATCTGTCTGAGACTATTTGCATCAAGGCTGCAGGGTTGAAACAGAGTCTAGAGGAAGGAGGAAGAGAAGGAAGGGCAGGAGGGGGGTAAAGGTGCTCTGTGACTCTGCACAGTCATTCCTTTGGTGGGGCTTGATCCTTATTCAGAAAGGAACCCCTCTTATTTGGTTTTAAAGAAATGTCCTTCAGCCATTTTGTTTTGAATCGCTGACTTTTGTGTGGCTGGGATTTTTGTTTGTTCTGCCCCCTGAAGGAAAGTGCTTTGTTTGAGAAGAACTTGGGAATGTGAAACATCCTAGATATCCCATGTGATAATCTGCCTCTATCATTCCACTATTTTGACAATCTATTTAACAGCAGGCCCAAACACTAATTCAGAACTTAAAGGTGCATTCAAAACTTAGGCTTTTAAATCATCAGAGAAGAGCATACTGTCTTAATACAAAAGAAGAAGCATTTTTCGAGACAGTATCTGCAGGAAAGGATGCATCATCATCATCCAAATTGTAAGCAAACTGTAAAGGAAATGAACACATATAACCATGATTACTTAACATTTTGAAGGCTAGAAAAAACATCCTTTTGCTCTAGGATCGAACCATTTTCCTCCATCAGTGGGCACTGGATTAAATGAAGCCATAGCAGCTGGGGAGACTGCATTTGGGTCAGCAGTCAAATGAGTTAAAAGATCTATCATACCAGAGGAGACCCTATATTTTTTCTGAGCATTATTAGAGAATCCTGGAATAGACACTACTGTCCTGCAGACTGTACCTTCTAAGGCAAGTAAGAGAGTGGGGACTGTCACAGAACTAGGCATCTCATCCTCTACAAGGTCATATATCTTTCTAGCTCTGGGGTAGCTCCCAACTATTCCCAAGAAAAAAAAACAGCAGTAAATATAGCAATTATCTCAAGAAAAGTAAACACTTGTTTGAACTTAAGCTCACTTTCACCTTCAGAAGAATCAAAGTGACTGGACTCAATGTCAACTAGGAAATCACCATTGTTTTTGCAAGGTTTGTCATGGTTCTCTAAAACAACAAAAAGGTCTCTAGCAAAACTAAAGTACAGTTGTGTACACCTACCATAAATGTAGATGTTAGAGTGTCTTCACTGTTGCAGTCATGACTGTAGGGTTCTCCCCTGCCGGCAGGCAGCCCTCGGTCGGCCAGAATCCCAAAGTCTGGGTCCGGCGTCGGCTGTTCAACCATGCTCCCTGACGTCAGAGCGCCAGGAGTACAAAGCTGACAGCCGACGCCATCTTCTCCAGTTTTTCTTGCCCCAGATGTCAGGAGTCCCAAAATGAAAAAGGTCCCATAACCTTTGCAAATACACCTCAGAAGAATGGTGAAAAAGGAAATACAAAAGTAAAAATAAGAGGGGACAGGAGGGAGGGAAACCCAGACTGCAACAGTGAAGACACTCGAACATCTACATTTATGGTAGGTGTACGCAACTGTACTATGTTCATCGTGTTTCACTGTTGCAGTCACGACTGTAGGGTAGAATCCCAAAGCTGAAAGAAAGGGAGGTGGTCATAAAGAAGAAGGGGCGGCTATAAGGCCCTGCAAGACTGCAGAGGCAAAGCCTGCCCTAGACTTAGAGTAGAGAGGTAGATTGTAGTGCTTAGAAAAAGTATGCACAGAACTCCAAGTTGCAGCTTCCAAAATGTCTTTGGTAGGAACTCCCCTGAGGAAGGCCGCAGAAGTGGCAGCAGCTCTGGTGGAATAAGTCCGTATACTCCCTGGGATTTGCTTTCCATGGTGTGAATAACAAAATCTGATTCCATGAGCAATCCATTTAGAAATGGTCTGCTTTGAAATGGCTTTACCCTGGGAACTTAAAGCATAAGAAACAAACAATTGTTCTGATTTTCTGATGTCCTTGGTTCTGTTCAGGTAAAAACGTACTTGTCTGTGTACATCCAAGGAATGTAAGATCCTTTCCCCTTTATTTTGAGGAGTGGGGAAAAAGGTTGGCAAGTGGATAGTTTGATTTAAAGCCACTTTGGAAACCACCTTAGGCATGAAGGTAGGATTAGTCCTCAAAGATACCCTGTCTTGATGAAAAATAATATAAGGTTCAACAGCCATAAGAGCTTGTAACTCTGAAACTCTCCTGGCAGAGGTTAGGGCTAACAGGATAGCTGTCTTCCAAGATAAAAACTTGATGTCAGAAGAGGCAGCAGGCTCAAAAGGAGGCAAGGTTAGTTTTTCCAAAACATAGTTGAGATCCCAAGCAGGAATAGGAGGAGATCTAGGAGGTCTTAAGTTATTAGCTCCTCTGAGAAACTGTCTCATGAGCTGGTGGGAAAAGATGGGAGGGTCTGAATTATAATGAGCAGAAATAGCAGAGGCATGTATCTTAATGGAAGAGAAAGAGAGACCCTTATGCAAGAGATCTGTCAAGTAAAGTAAAATTAAAGTAATGTTAGGAAGAAGAGGATCAGAATCCTGAGCCTGCATCCAGGAACAAATTCTTTTCCATTTTCCTGCATAAGATTTTCTAGTGCTAGGACGTCTGGCTTCTAAAATGACATCCATAACCTGCTTGGGTAGGAAAGAAGAAATCAAAGGCCCTGGATTAACCAGGCCGCCAGGCTGAGAGTTCTGACATGAGAGTGTAGAACCTGACCCTGATGTTGGGACAGAAGGTTCGGAGACTGAGGTAAAACCCAAGGGGCTCCAGGCATAGGTTTTTAGAGTTGGATACCAAAACTGCCGAGGCCAATTTGGAGCCAGCAAGATTATCATCTTGGGCTTGTCCTGTTTTATCTTCAATAAAACCCGTGGAAGAAGAGGAAGAGGCGGAAAGGCATATCCCGAGAGGTTCCTCCAACTGAATGACAGGGCATCCACTTTCCAAGCTTCTCTGTGGAAAGTCCTGGTGCAAAAATTCTGTAGTTGATGATTGAGATGGGATGCAAAGAGGTCTATGTGAGGACATCCCCAGATTGCTGTTATCATCCTGAATATTTTGGTGTCCAGCATCCACTCATGTGGATCCGAAAGGTTTCTGCTCAGACTGTCTGCCAGGAAGTTTTGTTTCCCTGGTAGAAACTGAGCTTGAATATCCAGATTGCAAGCTAGAGCTGTGTTCCATAGATCCATGGCTAGTCTGCAAAGGGGGTAGGAATGAGATCCCCCTTGCTTGTTTATGTACCACATAACTGTGGTGTTGTCTGTCCGTATTAGTAGTTGTCCTGGTTGTAAAAGATTCCTGAAGGCCAATAGGGCTTTCTGTACGGCTAACATTTTCTTTAAGTTGATATGCAGGTGCTTGTGATCCTTTGTCCAAAGGCCCTGCACACAATTGCCCTGAAAATGGGCTCCCCAAGCATAATCAGAGGCGTCCGTGGTTAGAATCTGAGTGGCAGGAGGCAGACGGAAGGGTTTCCCTTTGTTTAGAGCACATGCCCTGGACCACCAAAGAAATTCCTTTTGAAGGCAAGGAAGGACGGAGATCAGTATGTCTAAACTGTGGCAATGCTGAGACCATACACTTTTTAGGTACCACTGTATTTTCCTCGTGTAGTCTTGCATATGGTACGAGAAGGATGCAGGAGGCCATGTAACCCAAAGCCTGCAGGAATTTCCTTGCAGATAGTTGAGTTAAAGTTGCCAAGGTTCTGAAAGTTGAAGCCAGCTGTAATTGTTTTTCGGATGTCAGAAATGCCATCTGGGTTGTGGTGTTTAGAAGTGCACCCAGAAAAGTTATCTGTTGTGATGGTGTCAAATTTGACTTTTTTATGTTTACAGAGAATCCCAGGAACTTGAGGAGGTTCTGTACAAATTCTAGATGCTGGAGTAAGACATCCTTGCTGTCTGCCTGAATTAGACAATCGTCCAGATAAGGGTAAATTTGAATTCCCTTGAGTCTGCAGTAAGCTACTACTGGAGCCAGGCATTTGGTGAAGACCCTGGGCGCAGTAGACAATCCAAAGGGCAGCGCAGAGAATTGAAAGTGCCTCGATTCAGCCTTGAACCTGAGGTATTTTCTGCGATCCTGCCTGATGGGAATGTGTAAATATGCCTCCTTTAAATCCAAAGTTACCATCCATGCATCTTTGGACAGCATTGGAAGTAGCTGCTGTAGAGTAAGCATCTTGAATTTTGGAATCTCTAGAAAGGTGTTCAAGACCGACAGATCCAGAATGGGTCTCCATGAGTTTTACTTCCTTGGGACTAGAAAGAGCCTTGAGTAAAAACCTTTTCCCATCTCTGAAAGTGGAACCAGTTCTATGGCATTCATAGCCAAAAGAGCTTCCACCTGGTTTAAGGCCTCCGTCCATTGATGTTTTGGAAGGTTTGGCCATCCGCTTGGCCTTGGCAAGTGTATGAAAATGGAATTTGTAACCTCTTAAAACCACATCCAAAACCCACTTGTCTTGGGTTATGTGAGTCCAATTTTGATAAAAAAAGAGAGTTTTTCTCCGAGAGGGGCTTCCAGGCAAGAAGTTCCTGTAGCCCAACAGAGGGAGTCATTGAATTTGTTTCCTTTGAGTTTGTGACCTGTCCTCTCCTCCCCTAGGAGTGGAAGCAGTCCACTGTCTTGGTCTATAAGAAGCTTGTGTTTGAGGCCTTCCTCTGGAGCATCTGTATCTACCCCTCTGAGGTCTGTCTGAAGTGGGAAAGGACCAATTTTTTGAAGGCCAATTCCTGCTAAATCTAGGTGGCTGTACTTGTAAGAAATCTTTAACTGTTTGCATGGATTTCGCCTTATCCTACATCTTTTTAATCACCTCTTCAGCTTTTGATCCAAACAAAACATTATGCTGAACAGGAGCATCCAATACTTTAGCCTTTACTTGTTCAGGCAAATTTTGTTCCTTTAGCCATGCATGCCTTCTAATGACTGAGCCAGAGGCCACAGCCCTACAAGAAGCCTCCAAGGCATCAAATCCACAGTGTAAACCATGCTTCCCAACTTGTTCAGTGGCATGCAATAAGTCATGTAATTCCTTATCATCTGCACAGGCAGAAATGGAAGTAAGCTTTTGTTTTAAAACAGACAAGAGAAATTGCTGGTATTTTAGCATATGAAACTGACAGTTTAAAGCCCTAATGGACAAAGTAGCAGAAGTGTACACCTTTTTGCCCCATCTTTCTAAGGATCGAGAATCCTTTTCAGTAGGAATGGGATTTTTGGCAGAAGCGGCCTTAACTCCCTTAGGACCCTGAGAAATGGTTTCAGGGTCAGCAGAAGGGTTCTTGTATAAAAACTGATGGGAATCAGGAACCCTGTAATATCTATCAGGCTTAACAGGAGCAGGAGGAAAAGAGTCAGGGGTTAAGTTAGCCTCCGAAAAGGCATCATCCACAATATCCAAAACAGGAGAAATAGCCAGGGGTCTATGTTGGGGAAGAAGAAGAAAATCCCTCAGTCTTTTCTTAGATTCCGAATACTCCTGTCCTTCCCAGTGGAAATGTTCCCTCATTTCATGCAAAGTTTCCCCAAAAGAGAAATCCTCAGGGGGAGAAGCTGAAGGAATGGATTCCTCAGCATCAGAATCCTCATAAGGAGGGAAAGAATATTCCTGATCAGAAGAAGAAACTGAGGAAACAGAAGCCTGATCAGAGGAATCATAATAAACATCCTGCCTTGGCCTTTTATCTGGAGGGGGATGTGAACTCCTAATCATAGTAAGTAAATCCTCCGCCATCTTGAGTAACTGTTTCTGTGACTTGGGAGCCGGTTCAGAAGAGGCCTGTGTTGTAGTCTTTGATTTAGAAGGAGTCTTTGCCTTTGTCTTTGCCTTTATTAGAAGCTGAGTAGGCCTGAAAACCTCTTCGGAAGCCGGTACCTGCACAGCGGCTCTGGACCCATCCGAAGGAGCATTGTCCAAAGGTCCTGCAACAGAAATATTTAAAGGCCTGGTTGGCTCCTCATGAGAGTCCGTTTCGGCCGTCGGTTCTGAAATGGCAGACGACAGGGGCTGCAAAAGCGCCTCACTGACGACGGCCAAACCCAAAGCTGGCTCCGCTTGTGCGCTATCATCAGATTTGGACCTCAGAGGCCTGTCTTTATCCTTGCGACGTTTGTGAACTCCGGTAGCCGGAACCATATCCGACGACATTTTGTAGTTAAAGCGCCTACCGAAGTAATGAAAAGCAAAATCGTACCTTCGCTTAATTGTACGTTGATTGAATCTAGCATAAAACCGACAACTAGCTACGTCGTGGTCAGGGCCTAAGCAAGGAATACAGTAAGAATGAAAATCCTTATGAGGTATTTGCTTCCCACATGAAATACAATTATTAACTTTTTCTGACATCGGAGTGGAGCAAGAAAAAGTTTCAACGGGTACTTAGCTTTGAGTGGAGAAGAAAATCTTCGGACTGAAGTATATCAGAAAAAATTGTCAGGAGTCAGCCGACCGGCACTTGCGAACTGCTATCACCGCACGGCAAGAAAGACTGGAGAAGATGGCGTAGGCTGTCAGCTTTGTACTCCTGGCGCTCTGACGTCAGGGAGCATGGTTGAACAGCCGACGCAGGACCCAGACTTTGGGATTCTGGCCTACCGAGGGCTGCCTGCCGGCAGGGGAGAACCCTACAGTCATGACTGCAACAGTGAAACACGATGAACATCAACAGAATCATGTATGGGAACATAACCACCAGTATTAGCTGTCAGCAGAACAGTCTTAGCCAAGCAGCATCAGCCTTATAAACAGCTATAATGTGATGATCAGCTGTATGATGAAGATTGCTTCCTCTTCTTATGAGCTTCACTACTAGATAAAATATCTTGGGACAGTATTCTATCTGGCAATGGGTCATCTTACCACAAATTACTCCTGCACTTAAAGAATCTAGTTCTCCCATACCTTTGCCAGGTAGTGGAACAGCCCCGGAGAATGTGTCTAATCCCCATTCCATAGTAACCAGCAAAGCTATACTAGGGGGAGACAGGGCAAAAGACAAGCGGTCTGAGGGCAGAACAATGGCCCCAGCAGAATTACCAACTGTAGGCTGAGGCATATTTTTCTTTTTTTTTTCTTTGTAGGTCCATCTGGATTTGATGGGGGGTAGCAGAGTCAGGATCCAACAAGTCAGAGAACAGAACACCAATCAGTATAATAAACTGACTGTACTGGACAATGAAGCAACCAATGTGCCAAACCAGTGTTATAAATTAGCTCCACACACTTTAACCACATTAAACTGTCATAAAATAACACAACAATTTAAACTATATTTCTTGTCAGAGAGTAAAATATCCACAGTACATTCAAATGAATTAATTTGTGGTAAAATGTAATTCAATGTTAAAAAACACAAAGCAGAGTCACATGCATAGTAAATAAATGTATATGTGCTAAAAAATCCAAGTTCTGCAATATTTTCCAGTCAAATTATGAAAATACAGCAGAGTAACAGTAAAACAGTGTTCTGACTGCATAAGGCAGCCCCTAGTACCTAAAAGCACACACACACACTGCACTTCTGACAGAATACTGAAAGTTTCTTCAGAAACAGTAAAAACAAGCATTTGTCAAAGATAGAAGCCAAATAAACACTACAACAAACAGAAATTCACAAAGGAATTACTACTGTAAACACTAACAAAAATCAAAACATTAAAATATTTGCTTTAAATAAACATCACAATAGAAAGAGGATAGTACATTAATAAAATGAGAAGAAAGGGTCCCCAAACAGGGCTCATCCATGCAGTAATGCAGAAAAACCAGCACTGGATCCTATAATGAGTCAAAGGATTTTCTTCTTTGGATGGCAGAAAAAGACTAAACACTTCCTGTGACAGATGAAGACTTCCCTCTCAGGATATGCTTAGCTAATCAGTTGTCTCAGGAAGAGAGAGGGGAGGTGAGTCTGTGCTTCTGAAAACTGGCCAATATTAGGTTAGCTTGGCATATAACTCAAAATGCCACTGAGGCAGTGAAAATGATGATGGTCATGTTTATAACTATCACAGAAAAAAAGTCCCTGCATGATAAGCAGTGCAACTCACCATCTTCCTTTACATACCAACCTAGATGACTGGACTGATATTTATAGCCCTCCCGGAGAAAGTGTGTGTGACCCAAAAGAGGGAACTGTTATGGCGTATATAGTTATAAGACTAAATGGCCCGGAATATCTATGAAATCTATGCAGAAGCAGACATTTTTTTCTCATACCTGATAAATGCCTCCACAAATTTTCCACAGTCTAGTTCAGGAGGTAAAACAGAACATGATCAGCTCAATATTTTTCTGGATGTTATCATTTGAGACAGTTCTTTGTCAGTTAATAAAGTCATAATACATGTTCTGACAATCATAGCTGGTGACTTATCAGATAATATTCAAGGAAGGAATTAATCCAGATTTATGACATTTGTCTCACGGCAGGGCTAGCCACCCGGCAATGTAAACTTTGGCTCTAGATTACTGTCACTGTTGAAGTGACACCCGAATCCCCATGTGCAAAAAGGGAAAAAGGGGTTGTGGATGGATAGATTTATGATACTTGTCATGACAAGCTAAAAAGCAAGGTCTAGATTTCTCGATCATATGCTTTAGCTTAATTTTGTCTGATTTTGAAGAGACAGATGAAACTATAGTCACTGTCGACTCAGACACTGAGGTTGACAGACCCAGCACCAAAGTTTCTCTGAATGTACAGGATTTGGTGGCTTAAACGGAAAGCTTTTCTTCACCAAGATATTTAAATGTTATCTTTCTATTTCTTGGGGTATAAGGAGAAAATGATTGATAAATGTCACATTTATACACACACAGCTCATCAGAGCAACAAAGACATTTTCATTGCTTGTCTTGTGGTGGAAGTTTATTTACAAAGTTGTATTTTTTGAATGCACTGTCCAGGTTACCAGCAAAAATTGGTCTAACCAAGAATAAGATGCAGCAGTACAACAGGGAATAACATTAAAGATTTTTTTCATGACAACACAATAATACACACTACCAAAGATTTACACTTTTTTTGTTCATGAAATGCAAATGTTTCATGACTGCAGCCAGAAAACAACAAAAAGGTATCACCTTGTAAAATGGGAAAGGCAAGAAAATACCAAAAGACATCGGGGAGATGTACACGGAAGAAAAACGTAAGCATACTAAATTTCAACAAAAAGAAGAAATACAATCTGTAACTGGCATCAAAAGTTTCATGGAGAGATAAAGGAAAAGTCAATTTACAATGATCTGTAGAAAAAAAAATAACATGAAATAAGCATTTGCAGCCTGAGGCCATTACTCTAATGTGACTATGTTTTACTTTGGCAAAACAGATCTGGAGAAGGTCTTTTTGCATAGCACTGTGGAAAAAGTTAGGTTAGCAGGCTGAAAAAAGTTTCACATGCCGAACTGTCCAAAGTCTGATCATATTAGTCCAGCTCTTAACAAGGCTGGATCCCTTCATACCATATTTGTCAGTAACTTTGAAGAAAACTGCAACAACAGAGCAACCATCTTGCATCTTAATGTACACACCTTTTTTTCTTTTAAGTAGTATCCTATTGCAAAGTTTCTATCACCAGATTCTCTCTCAGACTGGAACCTAAAACAAAAATATATACTGTTAACTATTTTCTGCCACCAAGTACATGCTTCTAAACATTTAAATATTTAATGAAGTTTCAACTCCAATTCTGAAAAAGAAGCAAAATACAAATCCAACTTAATTTATAAAGTTCAAAGGTAACAGCAATCCAGTTATATGAAAATCTTAACATAACAGCAAGTCTTCAAGAGACTCTTGCAGCTGCACAACATCAGGGATTTCTTCTTACTGTCATTAGTCAGTTACTGCCTTTCCAGCAAAGCACACAAGAACCAGCCTAAGATAACCAGCATCTCACAGTAGTGTGCCTCTGGTGACAGAAGGATTTGTACCTCCACATAAAGCTAGAATTACATCACAACATTTTCAGCCTTTTTTCAGTCAGAAATCAAATGTACTTCACAAAATAATATGCATAACCTGGGCAGACTAAAAACGAGAGCACTGCAGGGGGATGATGTGAATCATCTTTAAGATCTACTGTTAGGTGCACAGTTCACACAAATGCACTACATTTCTTTCAGGAAACAGTGTTGCAGCAGTATCAAAGTTAATACAAAATTCCAAGCAGTATACCTTACCTGACAGTTGGGCAGATATACTAAAGCACCTCAGAGAACAGCCACGCCAAGGTTAACTGTTCTCCTGGACGAGATATTTGACCTGTAGCACCACTTTGTGAAAGTGAGGTCAGTTGTTCAAACTGCAGTCTCAGATACCTTTGAGCAGGTACTTTGCTTCTCTCCATTTCTGTCTTCTGTCCATGGCATCCTTTGCTACAACTATTCCCACTTGCCTCTTCTAATGTCTTCACACCTGTCTATATAATAACATGCTGATATCCCTGTAGCATAAGCCATCTCGGTCATTACGACCAACTCTTATCCAAAAAATCTCTGCTAAGCATAATTCCATTTTTCCATCAATGTTTTAACTTTGCAAACTGTTTCTTGAAAAAATATACTACAGCATTTAGTACATCTGTAAATATGTACATGTTTTACATCCATCTATAAATATTTTTGTTCATTTCTTATCTGATCCTATTCACCTGCACTGTCTCTGTAAATGGCCGATGTAACAGGGTTGTCCTGCTGTGGAACAAAAATTGGAAACCATAATGCTTGGCTCAACGTAAACTCTGATATAAGCTTAGATATGAACAAAATAGTTTTAGTAAAATCTTGTCCAGACTTGAGCCAAATAAGGAGGTCTGCAATTCATTTTATAGTTGATATGACTATCATAAGAAATTGTGCTCTCCAAGGTGGAATTTTCTGATCCACTATCGGTGTAACTGTCATGAAACTAAAAGCCATTCACGAAACTTACAGGATAAACAAGCACCATTACCAGTAGAGTAGAAGGATAAATCCTTGACTGTGGCTCAGGCAACCAAATTTTCATTAGTGGTTCACACACTTGATGTAGCTGGTAAGTAGGATGGGTACCACCCATGGAGGGGTGCAGGAGTGGAGCAGGACATGCACAGCCACAATACCCTGCAGCAAGAATAGTATTGCAGTGGGCATACTTGGGGTGGACTTATGGCTCACCAAGCCATGAAATTATGGTAGCCCTCATTTGCAAGCACAGAGGAGTGTACATTTGCAGAGGAAGGGCATTGTGATTCCCCATGGTGATCAGCAGCCCATCTCTCCACTGACGGGCAGGGTGAGTGATGTACACAAAAAAGTACAGTTGTGTACAATCTTGCCATAACAGTAGTTGTCCTTCTCTTCGTCATTGCATTATTCTTTAAATAACAGATTCCCTGCCACGGGCAGCCCAACATCTGGACAGTATATAAAAGCCTTTGGATTTTATGGACGTCGTATCTCATGTGTACATTCCCTGCTCAAGGCGTAGGACATAAAGGTGACATTTGGATGTACATACCTCAGAACTGAAATGTCCCAGGAGGAACAACAGTCCTAGGAATTAGGAGGAACACGTGCATCCAGAAGGAGAAAAAGGGAAAGCAATTCCAGGCCAGGAAGATAGAAGAAATAGGGCAGAGCAGAAGGGGGAGGAGGGAGGGAGTGAATACTACAACAGTGAAGAAAATGACATTTACTTTTGGTAAGATTTTATACAACTGTACTATCTTCTTCAATATCACTGTTGCAGTACTCTACAAAAGGGAGAGCACAAAAGCTCAAGAGGCAACTTGGCAGGAGGAAGGCACAGAGGAACCCTTAAGAAACTCATGCAGGATAGCTCTGGCAAAGTCAGCCCTTGCTCTGGAAACAAGAGCCAATTTTGTAATGCTTAGTGAAAGTGTGGACAGTGGTGCAAGTAGTAGCCTCAGAGATGGAACTGGTATCCAATCCTTTGAAAAAAAGCACCACAGGAAGGAACAGTCCTAGTAGAATGAGCTTTTATAGAGGCAGAAAGACATTTACCATGAAAGGAATAACAAAAAGAAATGGCCTTAGAGATCCAGGAGGATATGGTTTGCTTAGAAACAGCCAAACCCAGAGATCTGGGATGAAAAGAAATATAAAACTTGCTCAGATTTGTGAATGGCCTTAGTCTTATCCAAATAATATCTAAGCTGTCTATCCAGATCCAAGGTGTGAAAAACTTTCTTACTAGCAGACTGTGGAGAAAGAAAAAGGAGGACAAATTAAGAGACAATTTGTTAACCACCTTGGGCATGTAAGAATGATTAGTACAAAGAGATACCCTGTCCCAATGAAAAAACAAAAAATGAAGAACAGCCATAAGAGCCTTGAGTTCAGAGACTGTTTTAAAGGCCAAAAGAAGAGTACTCTTCCATGTAGAATGCTGCAAGGAAACAATCTGCAGGCTCAAAAGGAGCCAGAGTCAATTTTTCAAGTACAAAACTGAGGTCCCAAAAAGGAGAAAAGGCTTCCTGGGAGGCCTGATATGAAGGATGCCTTTAAGAAATTGTTTGACCTTAAACCTAGAGGCAAGAGGAGAAGTCAATGGCAGAAAAGCAGAAATAGCTGAGAGGTGAGCTTTAACCGAAGAATATGCTAACCCAAGCATGAAGCAATTCACACAAATAAGACATACCCAGAGGGAACTCCTCAGAAAATGGATCCTGGTTACGAGCAAGGCACCAGACAGAAAAATGTCTTCCATTTGGACATATGTTATTTCCTGGTAGTGGGTTTCCAGGCCTCCTGTATAACCCTAAGCATGAGCTCCGAAAAAAGGTACCTTAAAAGGGATCAAAACCCTATCGCCCACAATGTCAGCTGAAGAGTGGATAAGTGAGGATTGATCAGAGACTCGTTGTCCTGTGTGAGTAGGTCCACCTTGTGGGGTATCTTGTGGTGACTGCCCCTGGCTAAGTGAAGAAGGGGGGACCAATGTTGTCTGGGCCAAAAGGGAGTCACCAACAAGATTTTGGGGAAGTCCTGTTGTATCTTGAGCTGGAAACTTGAAATCAGGGTAAGAGGAGGGAAGGCATAGAGAAAACACCCCTTCTAAGAAAAAGATAGGGCATCCACCTTCCAAACCAGAGGACTTGGGATTCTGGTGCAAAAAAAGAGGAAGTTGTTTGTTTAAACAGGAGGAAAAAAGATCTACCTGTGAAGTACCTCACCGATGGACAATGTCCAGAAACACATCTCTGTGAAGCATCCATTTGTGAGCCTGTGCACTAGGCCTGCTCAGTCTGCCACTATATTTTTCTCTGAAGAAATGTTTACAGCCTGAAAAGCCACTTGATACTGGACAGCTAGATCCCAAACCTGAACAGCCAGTCTGCAAAGAAGGTAGGACCATGTCCCCCCTTGTTTGTTAATATACCACAAAACTGTGGTACGGTCTGTTAAGATTTTGAGAGGCTCTGGAAGAAAGACAGAGTGAAAAGGAGAGTTCTCATCTCCTTTATGTTGATGTAGTCTGACCTCTGATGAGGAAGCCGGAGACTCTGGACATTGAGGGAACCGAAGGAGGCACTCCACCCCTTATCTGAGACATCTGAGAAAGGTTCCCATGAGGGGACTGGGGCTGAAAAGGAAGTCCTGGGTTGAGAGAGAGTTGATGAATCAACCACTGTAGCTCGATTTTGAGGCATGGAAGAAAAAAAAGAGACCAGAAAATCTAATGGATGTCCATGTTGCAGCCATATTGACTTTAGGAACTACTAATTTTCTCATATGAAGTCCGGCTAGAGGTAGCGCAAGAATGACTGAAGCCATGAATCCTAAAACTCTGAGAAATTTCCTAGCTGTAACGGTAGCCAGAGGAAGAAGGATTTGAAAAAAGGTAATTGAAACAAGAGCCATTGGAGGAGGCAGGGATGCCAGCATGGGAATGGTCTGTATCCTGCAACTGAGAAACACATGATCCTGAAAAGTAACCAGGACTGATTTCTGACAATTTACTGTAATCCCCAAGCTCTTTAAGAGACAAACAGAATACTGGAGATGCTGAAGCAAGATCTCAGGGGGAGGAAGCTTGAATGAGTAGAGCATGAAATACGGAAAGATATGAAACCTCTCATCCTGCAAAAGGCAATCACAGGAACGAGGCACATGGTGAATACTCTTGGGGCAGTTGAAAGGCCAAAAGGTAAAGCAGACAACTGAAAATACAAGTAAGAGACAGAGAAATGCAAAAATGTCCTGAAAACGAGATGAATTGGGGTATGAAGATAAGTATCCTTTGTTATGAATATAGTGTGCCATATGGAAACGAACACAATTAGGACAAGAACAAATAGAAAAACATCTTATTATATTGTATGGGATAATTTACAAAATTTGTTAAAAAAATTTTAATTTCAATAGCATGGTATTTTAGTTTAATTAATTGATCTGATTGTAGTGGATGTCTTTGTAAATACTTTAGTTGTTTTGTTGAATATTATAATAATACCTATTTTTAATTACTTGTATAAAATTGTTATGATATTTCTCTTATATGTTAAAACAATAAACCTGTTTTGAAAAAAAAAGATAAGCATCCTTGAGGTCCAGGGAGACCAAAAAAGCCTGGGGAAGAAACAAAACAGGGTTTGAAAGGACATCTGAAAAGAAGGGACCTTCAAAAAGATGTTGAGCTGAGAAAGGTCCAGAATGGGTCTCCATGTGCCTTCCTTCCTGAGAACCAGAAACATTCTGGAATAAAGCCCTTTCCCTTCCTGGGAAGGGAACACAGCTTGAATGGTGCCCTGTGCCAAAGGGCCCTGAAGCAGTTCTGGGAAGAAATGAAGCTGTTCCTGAGGAGGATAAGGAATATCCGGTAAAGGAGAAAAGGATTTCCATACCATGAAGTATCCCTGACAGATGATGGACAGAACCCAAGAGTCTTCAGTGACCAAAGAGGAATAAGGGAACCCGACTCAAGAAAAGTAGTAGCAAACTACCCGATAAAATCTAGCTTGCCCTGAAAAGGTAGTTTCTGAGCAGGATGAACCCGCCTAGAACCCTTTGGGACGAGGGTGAAGCTGTCTGCAAATAAAGACAGATTTGGATGTATAATTTCTTTGATACCTGCAAGGCCTTACCTTTATCCTGAAGGGACTTAAAAAGCTCAGCAGCAGAACCAAACAGGTTCTTATTATCAAGAGGAGCATCCAACAATTTAGCCTTAATCTCATTAGGTAAAGGTTGGAGATGAAGCCAAGAGTTACATCTCTAAACAGAATCAAAGGCAGCAGCCCTAGAGGAGATATTTGCTGCATCATAACTACATTTAATAGAGTGGCAAGTCACTTGAGAACTTGAGCCCAGTAAAGAGAAGACCAAAACCTTCTCATCAGAATAAAGGAAGTCAGTAATTGCCTGGGAAGCCTGAGAAAGAAGGCTAAAACATACACCTGGCTCATATGGGTCTGGTAATCAATAGCCCAAAAACCCAAGGTGGCCAGAGTACATAACTTTTTTCCTAGCTGTTCAATAGCTCTACTGCCCTTGTCTGACGGAAGAAATTTAGCAGATGGCAAACGTTTATAGGGATTTGTCAGAAGAGACAGACACTATAAAAGGGTCAGCAGATGGACATTTGTATAGAAACACTGCTAATACCAGCAACAACTACAAGTAAACACTTGGTTATCCTTGATGATAAATTATAAACCAGGTGGGGGAGAGGGACAAAAAGATACCATTATCTTAACCTGTATATATGTAATTGGTGTGACAGATATGACCCTTCTCATAAGTAACTTCAATAAGTACACCAATCATCTTACTGAACAGCACATAATCAGTCTCAGTTTCCTCTCTCCCCAGCTACCTTACAGATCTGAGCCATCGGTAAAGCCTAGATGTACACAAGTAAAACTTTCAGAAACCTGCTTCAAGAATAACTTGCTGTTACATAGTCAGAAATCTGTTTCTGCTACAGATAATATACAGATGGAAATCACTTGTGCATGCTATATATCACAAAAGTACAGTTGTGTACACTTGCCATAAATGTAGATGGTCGAGTATATTCACTGTTGCAGTCATTACATTTGCGTTATTCTGCTTGCAGTAGCCCTCAGTCGGCCTGATTAACAAAGTCTTGGGTCCTGCATTGGTAGCAGTCCCTTCTTCCATGATGTCAGGTCATCAGGGGTATAAAACATGCAGCCGACGCCATTACAACAGTTTTTCTTGCCCCAGATGTCAGGTGCTCCCTAATGGGAAGCAATTAAATCTATAATACAAAGATACACCTCCAACAAAAAAGTAAATACACCAAAAAGCTTTTTGAGCATAATAAGTGTGAGTAGAGGTATAGCCAAAAGAAGAAAGGGGGCTGGATGGAGGGTAACCAGGACTGCAACAGTGAATACACTCGAACATCTACATTTATGGTAAGTGTACACAATCGTACTATGTTCTTCATGTTTCACTGTTGCAGTCAGTACATTTGGGTAGATTTCAAAAGCTATGGTTGGGAGGAGGAATTTAAATAGAATTAGGATGAGCTATAAGGCCCTGCAAGGCTGCAGTGGCAAAACCAGCTCTGGATTTAGAGAAAATTGGCAAATGATAATGCTTGGTGAAAGTATGTACAGAACTCCAGGTAGCAGCTTCTAGGATGTCCCTTGTAGGGACACCCCTGAGAAAGGCTGTAGAAGTAGATGCAGCCCTGGTTGAATGGCGTCTGATGCCCTGTGAGACAGGTTTTCCATGGTTCTTATAGCAGAAATGAATGCAGTGGCCTATCCATTTTGAAATGGTTTGCTTTGAAATAGCTTTCCCCTCTGTCCCTGCAAATGCCACCAGCAGTTGTTTAGATTTCCTTTGAGGTTTAGCCCTGTCCAAGTAGAATCTCTTTTGTTTGTGCACATCTAAGGAGTGCAGTATCTGTTCCCCTTTATTCTGTGGGTTAGGAAAGAAGGTAGGCAAATCAATGGACTGATTAAAAGCCACACTGGATACCACCTTGGGCATGAAGGTGGGATTTGTCCTGAGTGACACCCTGTCCACACTAAAGATGATGAAAGGCTCCACTGCCATAAGGGCCTGTAGCTCAGATACCCTTCTTGCAGAAGTGATTGCTAAAAGGAAAGCTGTTTTCCAGGAAAGGAATTATAAATCTGCAGTAGCAGCTGGCTCGAAAGGAGGAAGAGTGAGTTTCTCCAAGACAAAGTTAAGGTCCCAGGCTGGAGTTGGAGTTTTCCTCGGTGGTCTTAAATTTTTGGCCCCTCTGAGGAACTACTTGAGCAGTGGGTGAGAGAAGAGGGGAGGGCTCTGTGCTATAATGAGCTGAAATGGCTGAGGCATGAATTTTGATGGAGGAAAAGGACAAGCCTGTATGAAGCATCTCAGTCAAATATTGTAGAATTTGAGGTAAATTCGGCATTGCTGCACTCATCCCTTGAGACTGGTTCCAGGTACAAAATCTTTTCCATTTTGCAGCATAAGATTTTCTAGTACTAGGCCTCCTAGCCTCTAAAATGATAACCATCACTGATTTACTGAGAGGTGGTAAAAAAGAGATTAGGTAATTAGCCAGGCTGCTAGGGTCAGGGTTTGCAACTGAGGGTGCAGAATCTGATTCTCCTGCTGAGACATCAGGGAAGGAGTCTGAGGCAGATGCCATGGGTCCAAGCATGAAACACTGCGCAGGAGGGGGTACCAGTGTTGGCATGGCCAGCCTAGTGCAATTAAAACAGTCCTTGGCTTGTCCAGTTTGATCTTTAATAGTACTTTGGAGAGCAGAGGAGGAAAGGCATACACTGAAAGGTTTTTCCAGCTGAAGGATAGAGCATCCACTTTCCAAGCTAGTTTGTGGAGAATCCTTGTGCAAAATTTGTCCAACTGATGGTTCTGGGGGGAAGCAAACAGGTCTATATTTGGGCTCCCCCATTTGCTTATCAACATGTTGAAAATCCTTGGTTCCAGTTTCCACTCATGTAGGTCCATGAGGTTTCTACTTAGTCCATCTGCCAGTGTATTTAGTTGAGCTTGTAGATTCACTTGGTAGCTCAAGGCTGTGTTCCACAAAGCCATGGATAGTCTGCAGAGGGGGTAAGAGTGTGTAGCCCCCTGCTTGTTTATGTACCATTGGTTGTCCTGGAAGAAAGTGGTCCTTGAAGGCTGTCAAAGCATTCTGTAGAGCTAACATTTCCTTTTGATTTATGTGTAGGTGCATTTGACTTGGGTTCCATTTGCCCTGAATGCACTTCCCTGCTAGGTGAGCACCCCATGCATAGTCTGATGAGTCTGTTGTTAAGGTTTGGTCGGCAGGGGGTAGTGTGAATGGTAGTCCCTTGTTTTGGTGGCAGGCCTCTGCCCACCAAAGGAACTCTAGACGTAGGCAAGGTATGATAGGAATCATAGCTTCTAGATCCTGTGAATTTTGACACCATAAGCTTTTGAGATACCATTACAGTTTCCTCATATGCAGCCTTGCATATGAAATTAATAGAATGCAGGAGGCCATGAACCCCAAGGCTTACAGTTATTTGCCTTGCAGATAACTGGGTTTTGTGGTCAATTGTTTGAAGTAGGTTGTCAAATGAGTCCGTTTCTCTGGCGTGAGGAAAGTCATATGGGAAGTTGTATTCAAGCTTGCTCCCAGGAATATAATTTGTTGACAGGGTACCAGGTGTGATTTTTTTTCATTTATGATGTACCCCAGACAAGTCAGTACCCTTTGAACAAAGGCCAGATGATTCAAAAGTATGCCCTGGCTTTCTGCCTGAATTAGACAATCGTCCAGGTATGGATATATTTGAATATTTCTTTGCCTGCAGAATGCAATGACTGGAGCTAGGCACTTTGTGAATACCCTGGGCGCAGTAGATAAGCCAAAGGGCAGTGCAGAGAACTGATAGTGCATATAACCTGCTTTGAAGTGTAGGTATCTTCTGCAAGACTCCGATAGGGATGTGCAGGTATGCTTCTTTTAAGTCTAGTGTTGCCAACCATACATCTTTGCCTAGCATAGGAAGCTGCTGGTGAAGAGCCAGCATCTTGAATTTTGCAATCACCAGAAAGGTATTTAGAGTAGAAAGGTCCAAGATGGGACACCATGTACTGCCTTTTCTAGGTACCAGAAAAAGTCTTGAATAGAAACCTTGTCCCTTTTCCTCTTCTGGTACCAACTGAATAGCCCCCATGCTTAAGAGAGAGAGTACTTGATTTTGGGCCTCTGCCCACTGATTTGGGGGTAGATCTGGCCACCTGCTTGGTGTTGGTAAGGTGTGAAAGTGAAATCTGTATCCTTGGGACACTATATTTAAAACCCATTTGTCCTGGGTAATGACTTCCCAGTTTTTGGCCTGCAGACCAATCTTTCCGTCTAAAGAAGCACTCAAGTTGGGAAGTGCTTGGAAGTTTTAAAAGCAATTAATTGAGACAGTTTTCCGTAGGGGGGAGTCTTACTACTCCCTGATTTGGGTGCGGAAACCCCCCACTGCTTAGTCTTGTGTGTCCCCTGGGACTGAAACCTGAGGTTTCTGCTGTGTCTGGGTTTGGCTTGACAAGACCTGGAAGGGGCTGGAAAGGACCAATTTTTAGAGGGCCAGCGCCTACTAAATCTAGGAGGCTGGACTTATAAGAAATCTTTAACAGTTTGCATAGATTTAGCTTTATCTTCCATCTTTTTAAGAACTTCCTCAGCCTTGTTGCCAAACAGGCGGTCCTGATTTAATGGAGCATCCAACAATTTAGCTTTAACATGATCATGCAAAGATTGCTCCTTAAGCCAAGCATGCCTTCTAAGCACAGACCCAGTAACAGCAGCCCTGCAAGAGGCCTCTAATGAATCAAATCGACATTGCAAAGTATGTTTTCCAACCTGTTCAGCAGAATGCACTAAATCCTGTAATTCTTTATTTTCCACACAGTCAGGAATCAACAAAATTTTCTGTTTAAGCAATCCAATAACATGTTGCTGATACTTTAACATATGAAACTGGCAGTTTAAAGCCCTAATGGCCAAGGCTGCAGAAGTGTAAGCCTTCTTACCCCATCTATCCAGCGCTCTGAAGTCTCTATCAGAAGGGGTAGGATTTTTAGCCATAGAAGCCTTAATGCCCTTGGGTCCTTGTGAAATAGTCTCTGGATCCGCAATAGGATTTTTAAAAAGGAACTTGTGTGAATCAGGAACCCTGCAATATCTGTCAGGTGATCTGGGAGCAGGAGGCAAAGAATCAGGGGCCAAACTAGATTCTAAAAAGGCATCATCAACAATGTCTAGTACAGGAGGAATAGCTAAAGGCCTATGCTGATGCAGGAGTAAGAAATCCCTAAGCCTCTTTTTTTAATCAGAAAAATCATGGATTTCCCAGTGGAAATGCTCTCTTAGAGTATGTAAGGTTTCACCAAAAGAAAAAGCCTCTGGAGGGGAAGCAGAGGGAACAGAGTCCTCGGCATCAAAATCCTTATAAGTAGATAAGGGCAAATCCAGATCATCAGAAGAATCAGAAAAATCAGAATCCTGGTCAGAAGATTCATAAACAACTTCAGTCCTACTTCTCTTAGAAGGGGGAGGTTGGCTTCCCCTGATTAGAGTTATAAGATCTTCAGCCATTCTTATCATTTGTTTTTTAGGCATAGAGGAGCATGCGGCCTGGGCGTCAGTTTTTTTAGGCATGGTTCGAGATTTAGGCCTAAATGAAGAAGGAGGCATTGGTTTAATATGCAAGTCCGTAGGCCTGAATACACCCTCAGAAGCCGGTGCCTGCACAGCGGCTCCGGACCCATCCAAGGTACAGACATCCGCGGGTTCCATAGTTGAAGCATCTCGTGGCATACCGGACTCCGAATGGGTCTCAGTAGAGGCCTGCGAATCAGAAGTAGCGGGTTTCAGGGGCTGCGAAAGTGCCTCACTGAGTACTGGCGAACTGTTGACTGGCTTAGGAGAAGCATCGTTGGTAGCTTTTGACCTCTGTGGCCTGTCACTGTCTTTACCTTTGCATTTTTTCAAAATCCCGGTAGTCGGATGGCTAACCAACAACATTTTTGGATAATTAAACCGAGAACCGAAATATTTAGAGGCAAAAATATACCGACGACAGATAGTGCACTGATTAAATAAAGCACAAAACCTACAGCAAGGTACATCGTGGTCAGGGCCAAGGCAAGGAATACAGAACGAATGAAAATCTTTATGAGGTATTTGCTTTCCACAAGTAATGCAATTATTAACTTTTACTGACATCGGTAAGGAGCAAGAAAAATTTTCCCCAACGGGGTGCTTAGCTTTAGTTGAAGACTTTGGTTTTGAAACTCGAAAACGAAAATTTCAGGAGTCGGCCGACCGGCACTTACGAACTTCTTCTGCTTTGGGCACCACACGGTAAGAAAGACTGATGTAATGACGTTGGCTGCATGTTTTATACCCCTGATGACCTGACATCATGGAAGAAGGGACAGCAACTGACGCAGGACCCAAGACTTTGTTAATCAGGCCGACTGAGGGCTACTGCAAGCAGATAACCTAAATGTAATGACTGCAACAGTGAAACATGAAGAACATTTATTTGTGTACAAGTAAACATTTCGAACATTTGTACAGATCACTTATATATGGAACTCAGATAAGTCCACCTCTTGCTTACAAAAGATAATCTGCATGATAATGGAACTTAGACAATTCCACTTGCTAACTAAAGATAATCTACAACTGTTGTAAATATATACATGCATCGTTTTTGTTGGATGAATTACTTCTATTGTATGTTATATGTACAATACAATTTTCATTGACAAAAAGTAAAATAAATAAAAACAAATAAATTTGGAATTCCTATAAAATTGGATGGGAAATAGGAAATTCAACCCAGGGATCACCTCTGTGGCTCTGCTCGACAGTGGCACAGGAAAATAATTTTCTTGGGTGGCAAAAGCCAGGGTACCTTTTTGGCTGGGCTTGTACAGGCCCCAGGGCAGATAGCCTAGTAACTACCTATGAAATAAAAAAAGGTTTACTTGACAATTAAATACACAAAGTCACTGCAGTCAACTGGCATGCGGTTGAAAAGCAGTATTCAAATGGGCAGAATGCAGACTCAAAATACACTGACTACACTACAATGAATGGGTAGTGCAGTTAAGAGTATCTGAGTTTGGCATTGTGCACAGAGAACGCAGTTCAGTGAGGAGCAGGGAATTAGCCCATTTCCTCATTGCAGTGTGATCTAGGAGTTGGTATATACAAGTTGCAGGGGGGTGTGGGGGGGGCAGGGGGGCTTCCCCGCTGCTAAATAGTAAAATACATGTGCTGTTGACTATGGAATGTCACAGTACGTGAAGGTGTACAGCATGGGTGACTGAAGTCACCTCCTGCTATGTCAAATATATCAAACTACGGGTGTCAATGTATTCAGTTTCAAACTGGCCAGAATTTCGCTGTTCCCGATTCAGGATTTTGGGTCAGCCATGTGACCAGTCGACCCATGCAGTTTCTAGGTTTCAACAGTAAACCATACAAAAAAAAAAAAATTCTATATTAAAGAGAGAGCTCATCTGGATGTCACAGGTAATAAATACCTCATATGTCTTAAGTGATGAATGGCAGATGCATAAATGAAGAGGTGAACACACCTAGACTTTAAACACATGGATAAGCAAGTCCTGACTTGAATCAAAAACAAAATGAACAAAGTGCCTTGTTTAAAGTGTATGGTCACACTGTAGGACAGAGTTGTGGCATATGGTCCTCTTTAAGAGAAATCTTGCCGAGTGGATGTTCAACAGGAAGTTCACCCCAGGGATCACTTCAGTGACCTTGCTTGACAGGGATACTGGGAACTAACTTTGGGCAGCATGATGCTAGGGAATCTTCTTGGGCTAGGCTTATATAGGCTCCAAGGCCATTAGCCTAGTACACAACTATGAACCTATGAAAAACTCATCAAGCATCTTGCCCTGGTCATTTCATATTTATTTGGGCCGTGTTTTGAATAAAAAGCTTTGTTAACTTTTTATTTAAACTACGGCTCAAAATTTGAATTTTCTAGGCTACATCAACTAAGAGGTCAGAATTTAATGGAAACGTTTTTGCATCTGTGCAGAATGTCAGCATTAAAGCCTTTGGATGTATTTCCTATTTTCATTGAGTTATGTCCACAAGGTTAAAGGTCAACTTTAACTTTCACTGGCATCAATACCAGAAAAGAAAAAATTACGAGTGCTAGTTTAAATGGATTTCAAAGTAAAAACCTTCACCAATTTGGCAAAAATGCTAATCAGCATTTTATAAACCACACAGGACTGTGTTAAAAGGTAGGCCAGAGAGTGAGACAATACACTTTATGGCCAATGAAATAAATGTAGTCCTCCAGCATGTACTAACACTGAAAATCTCTTCCATTAGGTTGTGTACAATTACTCTTGCTAATTTCCTTCTTTCATAATCTAAAATATCTCAAGAGAAAAAAAAAGAGTGGAGCAATCAGATAACCAGGTTACAGTTATACTGGTTTAACAGATTTTCAAATGAAATGGGGCACTCTTGTCTTTCTGATGTTTTAGGAGGTTATGTGTAGTAGAAACGTGGCAACTTGAGGGCTAGTAAGATCAGGCAAGTAAAGTCTGCTTCTGTCTTCTGTAGTATCTGCCTCAGTGCAAAAGGAAGGAATAGCTAGGTGAGACTCCTGGTCAAAATCAATGGTCTTCCACAAAATTTGGGTATGCATTTGAGAGCAGATCTTGAGTACTGTCTTGAGAAGCAAATTAGTTTACCTGCACAGCCCAGTCATATTTCTTCTGTATACAAATATCATGTACCCTGTTTCCTCTTCTAAGATCCAGATTCCTGCTCAGTGTTTCTGACGTATTACACTGCTGTGCAGGAAGTTATAATTACCTGAAACAACGGACTTTTTTGAATGAAAAGCTCGAATATAACCATGGCTTCCCTATTGGGGGGGGGGGGGATACACTTGTCTATAAAATAGCACATTATTGTTATCTGTTGTGATCTGAAACGAGGTTGGCCGCAGTGATGCAGTGGTTGGCGTTGTCGCTTCACAGCAAGAGGCTCTCCGGTTTGATTCTCAGCTGGAACGCCTTCTATGTGGAGTCTGCATGTCCTCCCTGTGGTCGAGTGAGTTTTAAAGACATGCAGGTAGGTGCATGTGTGTCTGTGTGCCTTCTGTGAATGTTGGGTGTCAGGCTGGCGACACCTAACCGTGAAAAGCCAAAAGACATTGCTTGTCGTGATCTGAAATGAGCTAGGTGAAGACTGCTTCTGAAAACCTTAAAAGACAGCAAAAGTAGGTTAGGTATCAGATATAATTGCACCCTGGGCTCAACTTAAAATTTATACCCCCTAACCTCCCCAGAAGGCACACAAATTAACTCAAATGACAGCCTTTAAGGGTAAACACAAAACTATAAAAGGGGCTAAAACTAAATGTTGAGAAACCAACAACTCTTACCATAGCAGATGCATGCTTTACTGTACACCCAGGCCAAACAAGATCTAGTACCGCAAACACAAAATATCTAGTAATGGTAATTCCAACCTTGTTAGCATGGCTTTGTTGGCTGAACTACAAAAACACTAATGTGATACTAACAAACTTCACTACTATTAATAGAAAAAAAGGAGGCTTAATAAACTCCCACTTGGATGCCATTAAATCTCCTCGGAAGAAAAATAGCCAGAGTTAACGGAACAGAAAACAGTGACATTACAAATGTATGTTATAGTTTGAATAATGAATGGAAAATTGTTAGAATGAATGCAGTTAAAAAAAATAAATTCTCAAGGATCCCAGAAAATGCAGAAGACTGTGAATGGCTGAAATGAAATGATGTGGTGCTCCTCTCACTCAGACCTGAGAACACTGCACTTTGCTTCCCTGATTACTCTTATCAGATACACCACAGCTTATACTAGTTCAGTCTAATAGCAATCTTCAAAGATTACCCTTAACAAGACTGTTCACCCACAAGACAAAAGTAGTTTGAGGAAAACCACATCTATGCAGATAATGACCGTCTCTCTGCAAACAGCAATGGGGCCATACTGCTTAAGTGTACCTCATTATGAGGAACGTACCTTATTTGGGGTGTTAAAAAGTTAATGTTCCTCAAAGTTCCACATTGAAAGGGTCTGTCACACATTCAGTGACTGGATTCCTTTTTAACTGATATCCATTGCAAATAGAAAAGAATCATTAAATCATTAAAATATATTTTTATAAGTTTGTTTGTGTCTTTCGGCTTTTCCCGGTTAGGGGTCGCCACCTAGGAACTCCGGTCCGCTAATGATTGGCAGTTGATTTTTACGTACTGGCTTGCCAGGCCTGACGCACAACCTTCAACGAAGGTACGCCCATTCACGCATGTCTCCACGCAGAAGACGCTCTAGCTGAGAATGGAACCGGACAGCGTCTTACTGTGAGGCGAGTAAACAACATATTTTAACTATCCTATGACCTCTTAGTTGAAGTTGTTAGTCAGCCATTAGTGTTTCACATTTTGCCCATTTGTTCCACATTATGATGGCTAGTGTTCCTCATTTTGGAGATGGGAGGTTGAGAGTTATGAATGGGGCAGTCAGTTTATTGCATTGATCTGATGTACTTTTCACTCTTTCTCAATGAATGGGTTATGGATTCAATCCTCTGATCCGACGTGGCTGCATACTTTAGACTTTTGCTCCAACTCTCAAGCTCCTCCCTCTACCCATAATGCCCTAGTCCATCCTCAATACCACAGATCTTGTTTGCCACCATTGTGCTGAGATACAGGGTCCTTTTCTCGAGCAATTTTATTAGTGATTAGTGTTTCTTGTTCTCTTTGAGAAACAAGAAAAGGAAAATAAAACAAAACAATCACCAACCACAATGAGTACCCGGGTCCTTCCAGGAAAATGTTCAAAACAAACAGAAAGAGCAGATGGACCCAGTAATGACAGCAAGGCTTGTAGATAAAGCCGTCTTTAATACACAAACAAAATCAGGACATAAGTGCTTTCATAGTATCACTACTTCATCAGATGTAAATCACAGTAGCAGAACCCATCCTTAAATACCATTAGAGTAAGTCACATGTAGCAAGCCATTTACAAGTTAAAGGAAAAAGCACTATAAAAAACTTTTTATCACTAAAACAAGAACGCTCTACAAAGACAAATAAAAAATGTTTAAAACAACATCCCTTTATAAAATAATTAAAACCAACATGTATAAAATACACAATGACATCAATATCTAAACTAATTAATTTTCTCCTCAAGGCTCTAGCCTTAAGTTTAGGTTTCAGTGGAACCCTATCATTCAGGCCATGCCCAAAATCCCCTCTCATTCTTACCATCCATTTTGACTCCAACTGTTTTGTTTGATTTCTAATATCTCCCTTTCTACTACTTTCCATAACTTGTCCAATTACTAAGAATTTAAAATAGTGTGTTGTATCAGTCTCAGAGACATGCTTAGAGAGCACTCACTGCATCAGTCTTACCTATACGGTAATAATGCTCCTTAATTCTAA
Source organism: Protopterus annectens (assembly GCF_019279795.1). NCBI lineage: Eukaryota > Metazoa > Chordata > Ceratodontiformes > Protopteridae > Protopterus > Protopterus annectens. The sequence continues at coordinate 1,839,401,003 of NC_056737.1, read as the reverse complement.
CTTTTAATGCTCTGTCCGTTTTACCAATGTAGAATTTTCTACATATGATGCAGTGTGCCAAATAAACAACATGGAGAGTGTTACATGAGGCTTGAATACTAAACTTATATGTTTTATCTTGGTCGGGGTGACTAAACACCCCACAACTGTCCATATATTTACAAGCCTGACAGTGTCCGCATGCTATGGTACACCCATCACGTACAGTATACTGTTTCTGTTTAGGGTAACATAAACGTCTCTTACGCGAACACATATTCTTGTAAACAAATGATGGTCTAACATCCACTATATCAGTGATGTCTCTGTTGTCAATACTGTCCAATGTTTCTCTAGAACTTCCTTATACAGTCTAACATCTCTGGAATAAGATAGACTCTCAACCTATTATTTCTGTCCACCTCTTTTTCAATTTTCTTCTCATACTTCTCTCCAAAATAAGGTCTAGCTCTAGTGTCTCTTAATCTGACTACTGTTTCAATATTCTCAGTGATCTCATGATGTTTATATCCCCTCAAGGCTAATGCATCCTTTGGCAGTTGATTTTTACGTACTGGCTTGCCAGGCCTGATGCACAACCTTCAACGAAGGTACGCCCCATTCACGCATGTCTCTACGCAGAAGACGCTCTAGCTGAGAATAAGCAATCTCCCTCTTAGTTTTTTTCTTTTGATAAGCATGGGATTCTTTACTATTTCTAAATAGTATTTTCCTTATTTTTACCATAAATGGTATTCTCTATCTTACCCTTTAAGACAGAGTAATTATTGATTACCACTGCTGGCAATTCTTCTTTCCTTTCTTTATCCTAACACTTTTCTAACTTAAAAAAAAAAGAAAAGGGGGATCTTTCCTTTCATATTTTCATTAACTGTTTTTCTTGCTTAAGTCCTTTTTTATTGTAGGACTGACGATCATTACTCTCCTGTCATGGCTGACACTGACAGGATTCAAAAAATGCACTTCTTATGGCATTAAATCCCTAAACTTGGATGCCCACAAGGAGTGTGTTTATCATCTCAGAGCTGCCCATCTGGATACCAATTGCAATATTTATGCTTCGTTCAATTCCAGAGCGTTGGCTGACACATGCAACAAACTTATTGAAAAGGACTCCTTTCTCCTGCTTTAGCACCGCCTACTGAGACAACACCCTGCCCCCAACAAAACTGTATCCTGTGTACTCTGATCCAAAGGCTCGATCTTCAGATCTGAAATTGTCAGATCACAAATCTTCGGATCCAATCATAACATCAGCCAGTCCTACAGCTTCAATTGCAGATCGTAGGCCTCCGGATCCTGGCACTTCATGCAGCCAAAGAACTCAATTACCAGAATTCATCCTGGATCCAATCTCTCCTACTCTGCATTTCCCTTCATGCAAACTCCCAAGAAGAATTCCAGACCCCAGTCCACCACCATCCTCCAAGGTCCTCCAGAAATCTATCAGAAGCGGATGTGGACAGGATGATGTGAAAATTTCTCAGAGCTCAGATCCAGATGGGGGGTAATACCTACTCCATTCCCTAATGGATCAGTGAGTCTTCCTATCACTACTTGCACAATGCTGTCTCCCTCTCCAATCTGTCCTACAGTTTCAGAGCACCAAGATCGGACAGCCCTGAGTTAGAGCCGAAGAAAATCACTTCTTCGACTCCAACAGCATCCCTGACATGTTCTGCTCCTATATCTTAGGATCAGAACAGGTCCCAGAGCTGAAATTTCAGCATCAGGTCCATACGGCCGGGATCTACTCAGATGTCATCAGATCCGTTTTTGCCCCTCAGAGCCTTTGCACTGGACAGCATGGGTCTGGTTCCATTCTTGAGGCATGGATCCAGCAGGAGTTGTGATCTAACTGTACTGAAAGTCTCGGTTCTAATGTGGGTGGCCACAGTTTCTCCAGGTCCATCTGCCTTTGAGGTTGTGGAAATGACTTTTTCTCTTCCTAGAGAACCAGTCTCTCACTCCTTGGATCCACTCCCTATACCATCCTCGGTTCGGAGCCCTGAGTCAATCAGGCCTATTTCACAGGAACAGCCAGTTCCACCTAGCTTCGAATCAGTTCCTGTACAGGAACTCCCCCTCTATTCCAAAACCTCCCTTGAACATCCCCTGGAGAAGATCCATCTGAAGAGAACATGGAAGAAGATGCACACAGATTCCCTTGCAGGAATTTGTCATGGAGAATACTAATTTCAATGAATGAGAAGGGCCCCCCAGATCACCATCAGATGATGTCTCCTTTGGAGACATATTATAGATCCTCCGACAGAATCAGTCAGAAAGGTGTTGGTCTTCCAATAATCCTTCTCTACAGAAATCAGTATTTTAGGAAGCTTTTGGTCTGGCCCAGCTATATCTTGGTTTACTCCCCCCAGCGGATGAGCTCAGTGATTTATTTTCCTATCAACCATGGAAGGAGCTGGACACAGCTGAGCCCATTCCAAGATAACCTGACAAAATCTTAGGTCCTCGTAAGGATAGACCCCACTGGAGCAACGGAGTCCCAGCAGATGCTACGGTGGTGGCGTCAGCCACAAACAGCTAGCAGAACAGAGTTCGTCTGTCCATCCACCAGGCAGAGATTCTAGGCCACTGGACAGATTCGGAACGCGAGTCTTTGCCTTGGCGACTTTCGTCTTGAGGTCTTTTAACTACCTGGCCATTTCACAAGACTAGAGAGAAATTTGACTAAGAAACTATAAAAATCTTTCTCTGAGTCCATGTCTGCAGAGGATGTCAAAAGATCATCCTCTCAACTGCTCACTATTTTGTAAATTTCCAAAGCTTCAATGAGGCATATTTCATGCAGCTGAAGGCACTTCACAGGATGTCAGTTCAGGCATTGCCATAAGCAGACATTCCGGTACAGTCTATTCTACCATTTCTTTGCAAGGATGATTAAACATGTTCTACAGATCTTCAGGATGCATACTATCACATCAAAATAGACGTGTGTTCCTGAAGACACTTCCACTTTCGGCTGGGAGACCGTCACTACCAATTCAGAACCCTGCACTTTGGACTCACCACAGCCCCCAGGGTATTTACCAAATGTATGGCAGTGGTGGCAGCTCACTTGAGACTCAAACGATTCCGATCGTTTTCATATCTAGACAAATGGCTCCTCGCCGCCCCCTACATGTATCTACTTCAACAATCCAGGGACTATTTACTCTAGATTTGTCAGTCGCTGGGAATAACAATCAATTACTCCAAATCAAACCTAACACCTGTACACAGCTTAAGAGTTTACTGGTACACATCTGAACATGACAATGCAAACTGCATCCTTGTCAACTCATCACATAAGTACATTCAGATCTCAAGTTCATCAGATTCATTCCTGTATGTCTTTTCCAGTCAGATCCATTTTTCACGCACTGGGGTCTATAGCAGCAGCAATAGTTCGACTTCCTTTAGCAAGATTCTCTATGGGTGTTCTTCAATAGACTTTAGCTGCTCAATGGACTATTCTTTGCTGACCCCAATCTTTTCCTGTCAAGCTTACACTGATTTGCAAACACCACATCCACTGGTGGATCCAGTCAGGCAACATTTATCTAGGTAGACCTTTTGTTCTACCCCCCCCCCAAATGGTCACAATGACTACGGACACTTACCAAATGGGGTGAGGGCATTACTTGGGTAAGACGGTCCAAGGCAAATGGTCCCCTCTAGAGGCCAATTCACATATCAATGCCCTAGTGATGACAGCAGCCCTATTAGTGTGGCAGGCATTCCAAGATGCTCTTCCTCTACGGACTACTGTGATTCAGACATATCTGTTGTCTGGTACATCAACAAACAAAGGGGAACCCAATCTTACCCCCTCTGCAGAGGGGCTATGACAGTGTGGCAATATCCACAAACCACTTTCGAGTTGCAACGCAAATTCCAGGGGTGGGGGGACAATGCATTAGCAGACAAATTAACCAGGTCCATTCTGATGCCTCACAAGTGGCCTCTCTCAAGCAATCAGTGGTGGAAGAGACTTTCCATTGTTGGGGCCAACCTTGCTGTGACCTCTTGTGTCTCCCCATAACAAGTGCAGCAGGTATGCCCTGATCTCCCCTCAGGGGGAGTCACTTAGAGATGTTCCAGTCTACATTTGGCTATCCGGTCTCCTTTATGTTTATCCTCCACTTCATTTAATTCCCAAATTTCTACAGAAAACAATTCGGTTGAAGAGCTCAGCCATACTCATTGCCCCCTTCCGGAACGGACATTATCCTCCTTGGATACTGGACCAAACTCCAGATCTCCTCTCACATCCCTCAGGGGATGAGTCATCCCAATATCCAGGCCTTCAAACTGTCTGCATGGTTTCTCCACTTTCAATAACTGAGACAGCCCAGGATTTTTTCCCCAGTATGTACCATTATATTAACCTCACAAAAAGATTCCACCAAGAAAGTTTACAAGAGCAAATGGAAAAGATTTTCCCTCTGAGCATTGAAAAATGATGTTGACCCTTTTTTAGTCCCGGTTTCTGCTGTTCTTGAAGTTTTGAGCGTTCTTTTTAATGAAGAAGCTAGTTTTTTTTTTGTTTTTTTTTTTTTTTAACGATTAAACTGCAATTGGCAGCCATTTCAAAACTTTCATACAGGAAATACAGAAAATATTATTTGGCTTCTTCTAAATTATGTAAAGCCTTTCTAAAAAGGCATTTCTCCTTAGACCACCAATAAAGGATCCTTCACCTCCTGGGGATGACTGTTGTTCTGCAAGGTACGACTCAAAAACCCATTCAACCTACAGTAAAAAAATTATCCAAGATTTCTCTCATGGAAAGCAGTCTTCTTAGTAGCGATCACCTCTGCAAAAAATATTTCTGAACTCCAGGCTCTCTCATCAAAGACTCCCTACATTATTTTCCATAAAGAGAGGATTACGTTATGAACAAACACTTCTTTTTTACCTAAAGTGGCTTCTAAGTCAGACATTAACCAATCCATTCATTTACCGGTTTTCTTTCCAAATTTTTCAATCAAAGGACAATACATGCTACATCTCCTAGGTGTGCAAAGACAATTACATTTTTATATACACAGAACAAAACATATCAGAAAATCAGATAAGCTACTTGTTTCTTTCTCACTAACAAGACTGGGTTATCCAGTTTCTAAAGTTATATTACCTAAATGGATTACAGATTCTTGGATCTGTTCTCAACAAGGCATTTCCCTCCTAAGATCACCTAAAGCCCACTCAACTAGATCCATGGCTATTTCATCTGCTTTTTTGGTCAAGAACCTCTATTGATGACATTTATACAGCAGCCACATGGTTCAATGCTCATATCGTTGTTACTCATTACAAATTGGATCTAATATCCAGAAGCAGAGCTGCCTTTGGCTCAATAGCTCTCCAGAACATCCTTCCATGAGGGCCACCCAAGATTAATGTAGATGGGGACTCCATCCTTCTCACTGAGGAAGGATGAAAAGGTCAACATCAGATTTACAAGTTATGTCCTCACCATAACTAGGTATCTGTGTTGTCCATTTTCATTCTTCCTCAACTACCCCCCCCAATCCATCCCCATTCCCAAAAATCTTCTGGAGAAACTGCTGGATTATTTATTACTGGAATTTACAGTTAAGGGTTTGAGTCCTATTCTTTCTAGTATCTCTTTATTTAATTTAGGAGGATTTTATAGCAACAAACTTGATCTGAGGTATTGAGGATCGACTAGGGCATTGTGTGTAGAGGGAGGAGCTAGACAGTTGGATCCAAAGTCTAAAGTATGCAGCTGAGCTGGATCCGAGGATCTAAACCATAATGCATTCATTGAGGAAGAATGAAAATGGACAACACAGATGCCTAGTTATGGTGAGGACAACTTTTAATTCAAGACGCACAGGAAACATGGCTTCAAAGTTCACTTTCTCTGTATGAATACCTAATGAAACTTTCAGGACTGTAAATAAAATCCTCATAATTCTGAACTTTCAGTGCGACTATGGAAGGTAAGATACTAATTCTGAGATTGGGGTATCGTGGAGTATTTTCCCCACCCTTAAATACCGCACTCCTAGACACAATATATATTATGAAGCAAGCCCCCACCCCACCAATTAATGGGGTAATGGGTAAAATTCCCTTATAAGAACGGTTTAAAGTTGTAACAGTAGGTTTGGGAATTTTCTGTTTTTTGATCTTGCAGTTTAATTTTTCAGTGTTAGGCCAACCATCAACCAAGTCTATCGAACTGTACTAAATAAGTTATGTACTCACCATAACGTACCATGTGAGTTGTTCCATCTCGCCTTCATTCTTTACTGATGGGTTCAGACCCGATCCATAGGCTCCGATACGGCCGTTTGCAAAGCTCAAGGTTTACCAGTAGCTCGAGTCCAAGACCCTTATCCCATAATGCACTGCTGGAATTACCTCAGATCTTGTTTGCTGCATGTACTATATCCATATAAGTGAACTACCCTCCCACAGAGAGGAAGAAGAATTGAGCAACCAGGATGAGACAAGCCACTAAATCAACTATCAGCCAGGTGGGGGAAGGAGGGAGGGACGCAAGAATGAAGGCGAGATGAAACAACTCTCATGGAACGTTATTCTGAATACATAACTTCTTAATGTGAAGTTGTTCAATCTCGCCGTCCATTCTTTACTGATGGGTAGCGTCCCTAGCACCCTCAATCTCGGGTGGCTCATGGGAGTACATTCTTCAGGACCATAGACCCAAAGGAAGCCCTGTCCCTGGAGGCCTTATCAACTTTGTAATGAGTGATAAAGGTATGAGGTTTAGACCAAGTGGCTGCAGCACAAAAGTTATCAAGGGGCAATTTGGCTTGGAATGCAGAAGATGTAGAAATTGCTCTGGTAGAGTGAGCTTTAATCTTGTGTAGTAAGGGCATATTATATTAGCAGCTGAATAAACAAAAGTGATACAATCAGATAGCCATTTAGAAAGTGTTGCTTTACCACTGATCTACCTTTTCTAGCTTCAGAGAAAGATACAAAGAGCTGGTCTGATTTTCTAACATCTTTTGTTCTGTCCAAATAATATTGGAGCTGTGTGTGAACGTCAAGTTTGTGCAGCATATACTCTCATTTACTGGAATGGTTAGGGAAAAAGACTGGCAACTCAATAACTTGATTGATATTAGATTCTGAACAAACTTTGGGCAAAAAGGAGGGGTTTGTCCTATGAGATACTCTATCAGCATGAAAAATCAAATAAGGAGGGCTGATAGATAAAGCTTGAAGTTCTGACACTCTGCGGGCAGAAGTAATAGCCACCAGAAATATGGTTTTCCATGATAAAAATTTGAGATCACAAGATGATGCTGGTTCAAACGGGGGAAGAATTATACGAGACAGTATAAAGTTTAGATTCCAAGGAGAATAAGGAGTTTTCACTGGAGGCCTCATGTGGAAGGTTCCTTTGAGAAAGGCATTGGACACCTTGTAAGACATTATGTTTGGCCCATCAACTCCGAGATGAATGTTAGATATAGCAGCCAACTGGACCCGAACTGTTGCGGCTGCCGCTCCTTTATTAAAGATCATAGTCAAGAATTCTAACATGGACATCAAGGGGGCTTGATAAGGATCAATGTTCTGCTTAGAGGCCCATATGGAAAATCTCTTCCACTTACTAAGATATAATCTTCTGGTGGATGGCTTATGGGAAGACAAAATGATCTGCTTTGTCTCATTGGAAAGGTTATGAAGCCTGGCTATGAGGGGAACTGGAGCAGCCAAGCTGTTAGCTTCAGTGATCGCAAAGAAGGATGGAGGTCCTCCGACGGATGTGTCAGAAGGTCCGGAACTGGGTCCAGAATCCAAGGATCCTCCAAGAGATGATGATGAAGAAATGGGAACCAAATCTGCCAAGGCCAATGAGGGGCTACAAGAATGATGGTCCTTCCCAGCAACTTTGCTTTCTGTAGAAGTCTGGGTATCAATGGGATTGGAGGGAATGCACAGAGGAGACCCAGGGGCCAATCATGTACGATTGCGTCTCTCGGGGGGTTCTCCTGGAGGGGGAATCAGGGCAAAGTAACTTCTGCATTTCATCTTGATGTGACTGGCAAAAAGATCGCAGCAAGGCCGGCGCCATTTGCGGAAAATCCTGTCCGAAATCTCTTTCTTGAGGGACCACTCATGCGGCAACAAGATTGTCCTGCTCAGTTTGTCTGCTATCACGCTGGATCTCCCCGGGATGTGCATTGCCAACAGAAAGCGCTGAGAGGAGACAGCCCACTGCCAAACTCTGAGGTCTTCTCGGCAAAGAGGGTAAGACTTGGTTCTGCCTTGCTTGTTCAAGTACCAGACTACTGACATATTGTCTGTCTGAGGAAGAGAGTCCTGGAAGTACTGCAACGCGAGAAGTACTGCTCTCATCTCCAGAACATTTATATGCAGATGTGACTCTTGATCTGTCCATGTGCCTTGTGCAGTCTTTCCCTGAAAATGCCCCCCCCCACCTTATCAGGGAAGCGACCGTGGTCACAGTGGCTACTGGAGGGGGTAGTACAAAAGGGCATCCTATGGTTACATGAAGAGACATCAACAACCACTGGAGATCTCTCTTGCAAGAGTTCATAATTAAAATAATGTGATTCATTGGAAGTTCCTGATAAGACCATTGAGTGAACAGCAGCCATTGACGAATCTGCATATGCATCCTTGCTAATGGTATGGCCAAGATCGCTGCATCCATCAAACCCAATACATTTAAAACTTCTGTGGCTTGTGCTCTGCCTTTCGATACCAAAGAACTGACATGCTGGTGAAGAAGAAAGACCCTCTTGATTGGTAGTCGTAGAGTGGTGGTTGAAGTGTCTAACTCTGCCCCTATAAAGACTATATGCTGTGATGGCGACAAGGCAGACTTTTCTGAGTTGACTGTAATGCCCAAGTGATTGCAGAGTGTCAGAGTATATTCCCTTTCCTGAATCAGTTGATGCCTGGTGGTGGAGGTAAGGAGCCAATTGTCTAGGTACAGAAACACCTGGAATCCTAGACACCTCAGGTGAGCCATGACCACTGCCATGCATTTGGTAAACACTCTGGGAGCTGTAGTGAGACCAAAGGGCAGGGCTCGAAATTGATAATGATTGGCTCCCAGCCGGAAAAGCAGATGATCTCTGGATGGCCTGGCCATTTTTATGTGGTAGTACGCATCCTTGAGATCTATCAAGCACATCCAATTGTCTCTCCCTAAAAAGGGAAGTATAGACTGTAGCGTGACCATCCGAACTTCTCTTTCTTCACAAATTAGTTGAGTCTGCTGAGGTCCAAAATGGGTCTTCAGCCCCTGTTTTCTTTGGAACCAAAAAGAATCTTGAGTAAGTTCCGGATCCTGTTTGGTCTGCTGGGACTGGCTGAATGACTCTTTTTCTAGCAACTTGTGGACCTCTATAGTTGCTTGTTCCCTGTAACTGGGTGGAACGTCCGGGATTCTCCTTGCGGGTGTGGGTGGAGTGGAGAATGGTATGAAATACCCTCTGGAAATAATACTTTGTACCCAGCTGTCATTTGTTATATCTTGCCAGGTGTCTAGGTACAAAGATAAGCGACCCCTGACTGCCTCCAGGGCACGACAGTCGGGCCTTCTGTCAGGAGCGCTGATGGGGTTGACCAGAGAAGTGATCTCTGTCATCCTGGTGTTGCGGACCCCCTCTGCTGCAAGGGTGGCGTCTTCCATTATTACCCCTCCTCTGCCCCGAGAGGGGGGCTCACCACATGCGTCCTGAAAGGCTCCTTGGGCTTTTCGGAACCACATTTTTCCTCCCCTATGGCTTTTGGGGTAAGGCTGAGTAGGGTTGGAAAAATGGATTCTAATGGCAGACAGAGTCTCTCCCTCCTGTTCACACCTGGTCAAAGTTTCCTTCACTTTAGGCCCAAAGAGAGATGAGCCATCAAAAGGGGTGTTCACAAATTAAGACTTAAAGGGCACCGCAAAGGAATACAAGCGCATCCAGGAATGCCTTCTTCAATTCCTGTACCTGCTGCCTTACTCATCCCATCAGCTGCATACATGAGACCCATGAACAAGTTCACAATGGAGTTTAGGGTAGCAAGCTGGGTGGTGACTTTGTCGGAAGCCCCTGTAGCTACATTACCCTGAAGAGTATCTCCCAACTCCTTAAGGAGAACTCTTTGCAGCCTGGCGAAATGGGTCAAATAGTTCAGGGATCAGAATGTAAAAGACGGTGAACTAAACATGCGTTTCCCATATCTATCCATGATCCTGAACTCTCGGTTAGGAGGATAGATAGACGAGGAAGTGTCAGACATTTCCTTTTTGGTGGCCGCCACCACCAAGGCATCAACAGGGACTCCTTTGGACAAAAGTGATTTATCTACGGGGGCAGAAATATACTTATTAGGCCTCAGAGGGACAGGTTCCATGGACTCCTGTGACTCTCACGCCCTCCGAGAGATCAGATGCATGAGCTCATCGAAGAGCAGAGACACCAAAGAGGTGGAAGGTTGAGACCCGAAAGCCTTCAGGAGAACTGACTCGTCCTAAGTAAGGCATTTGGACTGCCAATCACCCCCCTGCCTAAAGATCTCGAGTATCTCAGCAAATGAGATATCCTCAGGGGGGGATCGTGGGGACCCTTCTGACTCATCCAAGTCAGTGTCAGATGTCAAAGACTCCTGTAGGGAGTCCAAGTGTCTCCTCTTGCACAATCCCTTCCTGGGGACCTCCTCAGTGGGTGCCTCTGGGGAGGTCTCGGAAGAGCGTGGGGTGCCTTGTGGGGCTACCCGAGGCTCAGGGTCTCTATGCCTAGCCTGGACGATTGAGGCAGAAGCGGACACAGTCGCTTCAGGGGAAGAGAAGGCCAGACCTGGTGTCAAGGATGTCTTTGGGGACAAGGTTCTCCTCATGGCTTCGAAAGCATCATGGCTCCGATGAGAAGGAATCGACGTACCCGAAGGAACCGCCAGCCCCTCCCGCACCGAGGCCATGGGCTCCTAGCCAGAGGTAGGACCTGAGCTCATCCGAGCCAAAGCCCCGAGAGGAAGAGTTGGCACTGACAAGTTAGTGTGACTGTCCTCCCCGGTCCCGACAGGAGAGTGTCAGTTCCTAGAGTCCCCGGTCGGCACACAGCACGTCAGAGTAGATGGAACCAAGGACACCGGAGCAGGTTTCGGCTCCATGATCAACAGGTCAGCCCCCTCTGGCTCCGAAGGTCCGGTACGGCTCAGAGGAGGAGCAGTCAAATCCGGGGTGGTGGTCTTCGATTACGACGCTAGGGTCAGAACCGACAACAATTTAGAAAGGCCTGGTGCCCGTAAGAGCTTCTGCACCAATCGGTCCATATCCAAATCTGAGAGGCTGACAGAAGACCTAGAGGAGTGCACCAACGGTGCCGAGTGAAGGAGTGGAGATGCAGGTCTTAGATACCAGCTCCAGAACTGTAGGCCGGCTCCGAAACGAAAAGACACTCAGCTCTGAGAGCTGTGGAGCCAATGTCCCAGAATCTTCTACTTTTTTAGACTTTTTAGACGATTTAGATTCCTTGGAGTCTCCTGAAAACTTTGAGGACTTGGAGGACTTGCTGGCCCCATCCTGGTCACTCAATGCTTCGGAAAAAGGATGCTTCAGCAAGCCCCTATTAACAAGCTTCCTTTTCCTCTCCAATAAAACCCTCGAGGAAAAGGAGTTGCAAATACTGCAGGACTCCTGCAAATGTACAGCACCTAAGCAATATACGCACTGAATGTGCCCATCAGTCACAGACATCTTTTGCCCGGAGTCTGGACATTTCTTGAATCCAGACTTTGCGTGTTTGTCCTTGTCCTCATACATATCCAAACAAAATATCGTTTTAGGCATAAAACTAAAAAACAAGCCACAAAAAGCCTAATAAAGTCACACTCTGCAATTATAACAAGAAGCATGCCTAGGCTCAAAGCACACAAAGCCTAGAGAACAGCTAATTTAACTAGAAAGACTAATAAAACACACACACACACACACACACACACACACACACACACACACACACACACACACACACACACACACACACACACACTCAAACAATGGCCCAAAGGAAAGAAGGGCAAACAATAGCTAAATATGAATATATATATATATATATATATATATATATATATATATATATATATATATATATATATATATATACTAGGCCAAAACATAAGGCCACTACAAACTATGCTAAACTACCTAAATAGCACACGAAGGGAAAGGGGAGCTTGTAAGAAGCTACAGAAACTACTATATAACTAATCTATGGAATAATATCTAAAAAATTGAAAATAACTTGCGAAAAACTCTTTTTTGGTAAATATAGGCTCGAGCAAACTGGAACCTCTTGAGATCTGTGCCGTGGCAAACTAGATCTGAGGTAATTCCGGCAGTGAATTATGGGATAAGGGGCCTGGTCTCGAGCTACTGGTAAACCTTGAGCTTTACAAATGGCCGTATCGGAGCCGATGGATCTGCTCTGAATCCATCAGTAAAGAATGAATGGTGAGATTGAACAACTTCACATTTACTTTCTGCGGAGACAGAAAACCTTCCCTGATCTAGTGATTGCAACAACCCTTTTTCACCAAGTCTTCTTATGGGGAATATGATCACATCAAATTAACTCAGTTTATCCAGAGACATACTACAAAGCAGCACCTCCCTCAAGAACACTATCTAGACAAATGGAATATATAAACCTTTCTAACAGGCTACATGATAATCCGTTTGTTTCAAGAAGATGCTGAAAAGAGGTTTCAGCAATATTGCTAACTGCAACCAAATCATTAAGTTCATGGATACACAAACTGCTATGCAACCAGATGCTAGCACTTAACAATGGAGGTATTTAAAATGTATTTCTTTGCTATACAGGTTGAAGTCTTAAATGGAAATGAAAAGTCAATTTGACGCTTACACTAAGAACACGGCACTGATTTAATAACGGTAAGGAGCTAGCTGCTTAGGAAAAAGAACACAACATACACACACAAACACACATCTTTAAGTAACATTCTTCTTCTTTGCTACTCCCACATTTGCTCTTAATGTGACTGCAGACTACAACAGAATACACTGCACTTATGGTCACACCCTGGATATGTGCTGTCAAGACTTAATTTGTTTACTGACAGTGAGATATCATTCCGTCTTGCAGTGCTTAAGGTAACCTAACTATATGTATAAAACAAAGTTGGAATTGGGGAGTCCACCTCTACAAAGAGGCCAGTCACAAGTGGAGTTCCTCAGGGATCAGTCCTTGGACCACTCCTTTTTGGCATTTACTTCTCAGAAGTCAAGGCCAATGTCAGTGGACTCTGGCTGACTAAATTTGCAGATGACTGCAAATTAGGAGCCGTCATTGAATCTCACACTGACAAAAATGTTCTCCAGGAGGGGCTGACACAGACAAACTGGTGTCAGAGTCATGGACTAAACCTAAATGCCAAGACATGCATAATAGTATCCTTTGGGAGGTCATCCATCCCTGGCAACTATCATATTGACAACATACCCCTTAGAGCACACCCCTTAAAGTTGACCCAGTAGTCAGGGACCCAGGGACACACACAGACAGTAATCTAGCCTTTGATCATCACGTGTCTACAGTGGTGAGGAAATCATTCTATGTTGCATAACTTATAAACAAATATATGGCATCTAAATCCAAGGAAGTCATTGTTTCACTGTATTCGGCATTCATCAGACCTATCAGTACAATGCTCCCTTTGGTATGTACCAAACCAGGTATATCCAACAACTGGAATGTCCACAGAGGTTCCTCATTAACAGAATACAGGGCGTAAGTAATATGCCCTATGCAGACCGCCTCAAGGCCCTATCCCTGTATTCTGTCTCCTACAGGCTTTTGAAGGGAGATCTATGCCTGGCATACAGGGCATTGTCAGAACCCACTCTGATGGACTGCCTGCATATCCACAAAACAAACAGTAGCAGAATTACCCATTCTAAAGACTTAAAACTTGCCTGTGATATAAATAAGACCTGCTGGAGAGATAGGTATGTATCCCAGAGACTACCCCATCTATGGAACAGGCTCCCCATCCATGTGAAGCAGAGTTTCTCCCTAATCCAATTCAAGTGCAACTTGGACAACTGGATGGGAAACCGGAAATTCATCCCTGGTTTGACACCTGTGTCTCTGATGCAAACAGGTAACCTGTATATGGTTCATCTCCCAGGCCCATGCTTGCACTTATCAAGGGTATCATAACTTGTGAGAGATTTGGGATGCATGGCTGGGCTTAAAAAAGCCCCTGTGGTCATTAGCCTAGTAAACACCTACGAAAACAGATAAATTAGCATATGTAGTCTTTGGCATCCTCTGAGCACTCGTTTTTTTTTTCTTGCAATAGGCGCTGGTTGATTTTGTACTGGCCGGTCTGGATTCTGGAAACAAACAGGCTGACATGAAGAATGCAGCAAGATGGTAACTAGCAATCTGTACTTCTTTCCTTTGTTGAATGCCCCCACTTTAAGATACAAAAATAGTTCAAAATACCAAAGGAATAAAGTGTGAATACAGCAAGCATGTGACAAGGTCATAACCAAAGCTAAAGACATAGACTATCCCTTGGCAAGCATATTTATGGAATGCTCAGCAAGTTTCCACTATCCTGCGAGCTTTCAACCTCTGAAGGATTCAGGATGCAGGAGGTCCTTCATCCATGTGGAGCTTAGGGTTTGTACAGAGGACCCAGTCAGCCTGACTGCATCATGCAAACTGATGCTTGTGCTGATGTTAACATGAACAGCTATGGCATTACCATGCTGCTTCCTCAAGAAAAATTCACAAGCATGCAAACGAGGCTGCGTTTAACTTTAGACAGTTACATGCAGCACAAAATCTTTATTAAATTCAAGTGATCTTTGTCACAGATCACTACCAAATAGCCAAAGAAAGAGGTGCTGATGGGAGGAAGGCAGACAGCAAACTAATGCAGAGGCTCTATCTTAATAAAGCCTGTGCCTAAGAAAAAAAGTTATGTACTTACCAGAGTGTTCCATCTGAGTTGTTGATTTTCACATATCCTCAATGGATGGGCTCAGTTCCGATCCTTAGGAACAGACTCAGCTGCTTACTAAAGCTCGTGGCAACCAAAAACTCTCGAGCTTCCTCCTCTACTCATAATGCAACTGGTTCATTACTTCAGATCGAGTTTGCTGACAGATTAAGCAGGAGGAGGAAAATAATTTTAATATTTCCAACAGGAACCATGTCTGGGCCAGTTACCATTTACAAATCAACCAGATTATGACAAATTAGAAATAACCTGTTCTTCCAAAATAAATCTGGTAGGGAGTTGGAGGGTGGGGAGTTGAGGATACATGAAAATTGACAACTCAGATGGAATGTTATGGTGAGCACATAACTTCTTTTTCTGAAGTTGTCAATTTTCATGTTGGGACAGAGTCCCCAGCTACCTTATTTCCTGGGTGGACTAAGGAAGGATATTCCTCAGCACCATTGAACCAAATGATGCTCTACCCCTGGAGACCAGATCCAATTTGTAATGAGTAATGAGTAATAAAGGTATGGGGCTTAGCCCATGTTGCAGCTGCACATACATCATCCATGGATGCTTTAGCCTGAAAAGCTGCTGAAGAAGCTACACCTCTTGTCGAATGAGTCTTTGGGAGTTTTGAAAGAGCAACACCCAGATTTAGAATATGTAAAAGAAATGCAGTTAGCCAGACATTTTGCCAAAGTGACTTTATATACGGCTCGTCTCAATTTGGTATGTGAAAAGGATAGAAAAAGCTGATCTGACTTTCTGAAGTCTTTTGTCTTACATAGGTAGAAATGTAATTGTCTATGTGCATCCAAAGAATGTAAACAATACTACCCTTTACTGGAATAGTTGAGGAAGAAAACTGGCACGTTAATAGATTCATTGATGCTGTTCTCAGAGACCACTTTTGGAAGCAATGAAGGGCTGGCTCTGAGTGAAACCTTGTCCTTATGAAAGACTTGATATGGAGGTTTAGATGATAGGGCCTGAATCTCTGAAATTCTTCTGGCAAAAGTGAGTGATACTAACAAAATAGTCTTCCAGGAAAGGAACTTAATATCACAAGTGTCTGCAGGATCAAGGAGTTGAGTGACTGCTTGTAATACCAAGTTGAGATCCCATGGTGGAGTAGGGTCTTTGAAGGGAGGTCGAAACAGAACAGTACCCTTCAGGAAAGACTTGGGAGTTTGTGAGAGGCCACAGAAGAGTCTTTAAAGCCAATATGGAAGTAAGAGATGCTTGTTAGTTGAACTCTGATGGTAGAGACAGAGACCCCATTATAAAAAAGCAATGCCAAGAACTTTAAGATTTCATGAATTCCAGCTGAAAGGGGTTCACTGTCATTCTGCAGTGCCAAATATACAAATTTCTTCCATTTACTAGAATACAGTTTTTGTGTCGAAGGCTTATGAGACGACAGTAGTACGAGTCGAACAGAAGAAGACAGTACAGGTTGTCTGACTACTACTGGAAGTGGAGATACCAAGCTGTCAGCTTGAGACTGTGAATGTCAGGATGGACCATGCTTGTTAGGTGGGACAGGAGATCTGGAATTGGACCTAGTATCCAAGGTTGTTGGATTAGGGGAGGCCAAGGGGGCTATGAGGATGACTTTACTCTTCAACCTGATGGCTTTCTGAAGGAATCTGGGAATCAAAGGTATTGGAGGAAAGGCATAAAGGAGACTGAGGAGGGTCAATTGTGAAGAAGATCATACCTTGGGGCTTCCCCCATTAGGGGGATTAGGGCAAAATAGCTGCTGCATTTGTTGTTCAAGGGAGGCAAACAGATTGCAGCAAGGCTGCCCCCATGACCGAAAAATTCTCTCGGACACTCTCTGAGGGACCACTTTTAAGGTAGAAGAATGGACCTGCTTAACTTGTATGTTATCACACTGGACTTCCCCGGAATGTGCATTGCTATGAGAAACTGCTTTGATGAGATTGTCCACTGCCACACTATCAGGGCTTCCTGACAAATTGGATAAGACCTGGTTCCTCCGTGCTTATGAATATACCAAGAGCACTGATATGTTGTCTGTTTGGATTGCAATCGTTCCAGAGGGGAGAGCATCATAAACGGCTTGCAACACTAAGAGCACTACCCTCACCTCTAAAATGCTGATGTGCAATGAAGCCTCTACTGGGAACCAAATACCTTGGACTGTCTTCCCACTGTAATACCCCCCAACCCAGCAGGGAGGAGTCAGTGGTCACTGTGGCACTAGGCTGAGAGGGAGAAAAGGGGTGTCCTTGTAGAATTTGTTCTGAACGAGTCCACCACATTAGATCTTCCTTGCAAATGTTGGTGATTACAACTGAAGTGGACATTGGATGGGTTAGAATTGACCACTGTGCCACAAGCAACCACTGTAGAATTTGCATATGGTATCTAGCCAGGGGTACAAGTGTTACTGAATCTGCCATGGGGCCTAATGTTTGGAGAACGAGTTTGGCTTGCACTTTGTTCTTGTCGATTATGATCAATGCTGGTCTTTGAATTGTCTTTGTAGAGGAAGACAGGCCATGGTGTTTTTTGTGTTTAAAATGGTGTCTATGAATTCTAGGATTTGGGCTGGCTTGTAGGTGACACTTCTTGTAGCTGACAGTTATTCCCAAAGAGGAGCATGTTTGAATAAACTTTTGTCTGGCTTCTACAAGTTGAAGCCTGCTCGTGGCAGTGATGAGCCAGTCATCTAGGTATGGAAATACTCAATCTGTGCAGTCTCAAGAAAGATGCTACAACTGCTATGCATCTGGTGAACACCCTGGGGGCTGTGGTGAGGCCAAAGGGCAGTACACTGAATTGGTAGTGTCTGACTCCCAGCCAGAAATGTAAAAACCTCCTGGATCAAGTGTGCATTTTTATGTGATAGTGCGCATCCTGGTGGTCTATGGAGCACATCCAGTCATCCTTTTCCAGAAAAGGAAGAATGCACAGAACCAACCATCCGGAACATGGTTTGATGAACAGATTTGTTTAGCTTGCTGAATTCTGGAACGGGTCTCCAGTCTCCTGTTTTTTTTGGCACTAAAAAGAACCCTGGGTAAATTCCGGATCCTATCTGGTCTGGGGGGACCTTTTGAATGATTTGCTTTTCTAACAGCTTTTGTATTCCTAGTGCTGCTTGTTCTCTGACTAGTGGGAACATCCAGGATTTTTTTGTAAGAGGATGGGGTTAGTGAAAAGGGTATAATATAACCTCTGGATACAATTCCCTGCAACCACTTGCCAGAAGTTATTTGTAGCTAGGCTCGCCAGTGCAAGGAAAAAACAACCCCTGACGGTCTCCAGAGAAAGGCACTCGGGCCTCCTTTCAGGAGCACTGGAAAGGTTTACCAAAGAACGAGACTCGGAAAAGTACAGTTGTGTGCACTTACCATAAATGTAAATGTTCAAGTGCATTCACTGTTGCAGTCATCACTTTTGGGTTATCTGCTTGCAGTAGCCCTGAGTCGGCCCGATTAACAAAGTCTTGGGTCCTGCGTCGGTTGCTGTCGCTTCTTCTATGACATCAGGTCGTCAGGGGTATAAAACATGCAGCTGATGCCATTACTTCAGTTTTTCTTGCCCTAGATGTCAGGTGCCCCCTAATGGGAAGCAATTAAATCTATAAAGGTACAAGGTTATACCTCCAACAAGAAAGCCAATACACCAAAAAGCTTTTGAGCATAGTAAAGGAGAGAAGAGGTATAGCCAAAAGAAGAAAGGGGGCTGGAGGGAGGGTAGCCAGGACTACAACAGTGAATACACTTGAACATCTACATTTATGGTAAGTGTACACAACTGTACTATGTTCTTCGTGTTTCACTGTTACAGTCATCACTTTTAGGTAGATTCCCAAAGCTAAGGATGGGAGGAGGAACTTAGATAGTATTAGGAACAGCTATAAGGCCCAGCAAGACTGCAGTTGGAAAGCAAGCTCTGGATCTGGAGAAAATTGGCAGATGGTAATGCTTGGTGAAAGTATGTACAGAACTCCAGGTAGCAGCTTCTAGGATGTCCCTGGTAGGGACGTCTCTGAGAAAGGCTGTAGAGGTAGCAGCAGACCTGGTTGAGTGGGGTCTGATCCCCTGTGGGATAGGTTTTCCATGGTGCTTGTAGCAGAAAAGAATGCAATGGCCTATCAATTTGGAGATGGTTTGCTTTGAAATATCCTTCCCCTCTGTCCCTGCAGCAAATGCCACCAGCAGTTGGTCAGATTTCCTTTGAGGTTTAGTCCTGTCCAAGTAGAATCTAAGTTGTCTGTGCACGTCTAAGGAGTGAAGTATCCATTCCCCTTTGTTCTGTGGACCAGGAAAGAAGGTTGGCAAACGAATGGACTGATTAAGGGCCACACTGGATACCACCTTGGGCATGAAGGAGGGATTGGTCCTGAGGGACACCCTGTCCGCATGAAAGATGATGAAGGGCTCCACTGCCATGAGAGCCTGTAATTCAGACACCCTTCTTGCTGAAGTGATTGCTAAAAGGAAAGCTGTTTTCCAAGAAAGGAATTTTAAGTCAGCAGTGGCAGCTGGCTCAAAAGGAGGAAGGGTGAGCTTTTCCAATACAAAGTTAAGATCCCAGGCTGGGGTTGGAGCTCTCTTGGGTGGTCGTAGATTTTTGGCCCCTCTGTGGAACTGCTTAAGCAGTGGACGAGAGAAGAGGGGAGGTTCAGTGTATAATGAGCTGAAATGGCTGAGGCGTGAATTTTGATGAAGGAAAAAGACAGGCCCTTGTGAAGCATCTCAGTTAAGTATTGTAAAATCTGAGGTAAATTGGGCGCTGCTGTGCTCATCCCTTGAGACTGGTTCCAGGCACAGAATCATTTCCATTTTTCAGCATAAGACTTTCTAGTACTAGGCCTCCTTGCCTCTAAAATAATATCCATCACTGGTTTACTGAGGGATGGTAAAGGAGAGATTAGGTAATTAGCCAGGCTGCTAGGTTCAGTGTTTGAAGCTGCGGGTGCAGAATCTGGTTCCCCTGCTGAGACAATAGGGTAGGAATCTGAGGCAGGTGCCATGGGGCCTACACACTGCGCAAGAGGGGATACCAGTGTTGGCGTGGCCAGTCTGGTGCAATCAAAATTGTCTTTGGTTTGTCTTGTTTGATCTTTAGTAGTACTTTGGAGAGCAGAGGCTGAGGAGGAAAAGGGATGAACCGATAGGTTTTTCCAGCTGAAGGACAAAGCATCCACTTTCCAAGCTTGTTTGTGGGGAGTCCTTGTGCAAAATTTGTCCAATTGATAGTTCTGGGGGGAGGCAAACAGATCTATATCTGGGCCCCCCCCCCATTTGTTTGTCAACATGTTGAAAAACCTTGGTTCCAGTTTCCACTCGTGTTGGTCCATGAGATTTCTGCTTAGTTCGTCTGCCAGTGTATTTAGTTTTCCTGGCAGGAACTGAGCTTGAAGATGCACTTGGTAGCTCAGGGCTGTGTTCCACAATCCCATGGCTAGTCTGCAGAGGGGGTAAGAATGTGTACCCCCCCTGCTTGTTTATGTACTACATAACAGTGGTGCTGTCCGTCTTTACCATTAATTGTCCTGAAGAATGTGGTCCTTGAAGGCTGTCAGAGCATTCTGTACAGCTAACATTTCTTTTTGATTGATATGCGGGTGCATTTGATTTGGGTTCCATTTGCCCTGAATGCACTTCCATGCCAGGTGAGCCCCCCCATGCATAATCTGATGTGTCTGGTGTTAGGGTTTGGGCGGCAGGGCGTGGTGTGAATAACAGTCCCTTGTTTTGGTGGCAGGCCTCTGCCCACCAAAGAAACTCTAGGCGTAGGCAAGGTATTACAGGATTCTAGATCCTGTGAATGCTGATACCATAGGCTTTTTAGATACCATTATAGTTTTCTCATATGCAGTCTTGCATATGGAATTAGAAGAATGCAGGAGGCCATGAACCCCAAGGATTGAAGTATTTGCCTTGCAGATAGTAGGGTTTTTGTGGCCACTTGTTTGAAGTAGGTTGTCAAATGAATTTGTTTCTCTGGCGTGAGGAAAGCCATCTGGTAAGTTGTATTCAAGCTTGCTCCCAGGAATGTAATTTGTTGACAGGGTACCAGTTGTGATTTCTTTTTGTTTATGGTGTATCCCAGACAAGTTAGCAAGTTAGTTCGGGAAAAACAAGGTAACCCCAAGCTACCATATAGGTGGCAATCCACTAAGCACAGAAGAGGTTATCAGGGACCTGGGGACCCAGGTTGACAGTGGCCTTTCTTTTGACACTCACATTGCTAAAGTGGTTAGAAAGACCTTCTACATTGCCCACCTGATCATGAAGGGATTCACATCCAGATCTAGTGAGGTCATTGTTCCCCTGTACTCTTCATTTATCAGACCAATGATCGAGTACAATGCCCCATTAGAGCAAGCGACTTAAACCTTAGCATGGATATAAATAGGACGTACTGGAGGGATAGATTTATCACTCAGAGACTCCCTATGCTGTGGAATAAAATCCCGGTCCATGTGAGGCAGAGCACCTCGCTGGCTATGTTCAAGAGAAATCTTGACCTGTGGATGGGAGATCGTAGGTTTATCCCGGGAATCATCTCTGTGTCACTGCTGGACAGAGGCACAACAAACTAATGGGCACAGTATTTTTTTATATAAGGGGTGGCGTAAGCCACAAAACTTTGGGCTAGGCTTATAAATGCCTTAGGGCAGATAGCCTAGTATAAACCTATGAACCTTTGTACAAATGCCAGATGATTCAAAAGTATGTACTGGCTTTCTGCCTGAATTAAACAATCGTCCAAGTATGGGTATATTTTAATATTTCTTTTCCTGCAAAATGCAATGATTGGTGCTAGGCACATTGTGAATACCCTGGGCGCAGTAGATAAGCCAAAGGGAAGTGCAGAGAACTGATAGTAATTGTAGCCTGCTTTGAAGCGTAGGTATCTTCGGCAAGATTCCCTGATTGGGATGTGCAGGTATGCTTCCTTTAAATCGAGTATTACCATCCAGGCATCTTTTCCTAGCATAGGAAGCAACTGGTGAAGAGTTAGCATCTTGAATTTTGGAATCACCAAACAGGTGTTTAGAGTAGACAGGTCCAGAATAGGACACCATGAATTGTCTTTTCTGGGTACCAGAATAAGTCGAGTAAAAACCTTGTCCTTTTTCTTCTTCTGGTACAGCTTGAATAGCCTTTATGTTTAAAAGAGAGTATTTGCTGTTGCGTCTCTGCCCACTGATTTGGGGGTAGATCTGGCCAACCTTTTGGCCTTGGTAATGTGTGGAATTGAAATCTGTATCCTTGAGACACTATATTTAAAAACCCATTTGTCCTGGGTAATGAGTTCCCAGTTTTTGGCCTGCAGACCAGTCTTTCCCCCTAAAGGAGCATTCAGTTGACAAGTGCCTGGAAGTTTTAAAAGCAAGTCATTGAGACAGTTTTCCATAGGGGGGAGTCTTACTACTCCCAGATTTGGAAGCGGAAGCCCCCCACTGCTTAGTCTTGAGCATTCTCTGGGACTGAAACTTGGGGTTTCTGCTGTCTGGGTTTGGATTGAGAAGCCCTGGAAGAGGCTGGAAAGGACCAATTCTTAGAGGGCCAATGCCTACTAAATCTTGGAGTCTGAACTTGTACGAAATCTTTAACAGTTTGCATAGATTTAGCTTTATCTTCCATCTTAAGAACTTCCTCAGCCTTGTTGCCAAACAGGCGGTCCTGATTTAAGAGAGCATCCAACAGTTTTGCTTTAACATGATCAGGCAAAGATTGCTCTTTAAGCCAAGCATGCCTTCTGAGTACAGACTCAGTGACAGCAGCCCTGCAAGAGGCCTCTAATGAATCAAACCTACATTGTAAAGTATGTTTTCCAACCTGTTCAGCAGGATGTATTAAATCTTGTAATTCCTTATTTTCGGCACAGTCAGGCATCAACATCATTTTCTGTTTAAGCAATCCAATAATATAATTGTTGATACTTTAACATATGAAACTGACAGTTTGAGGCACTAATGGCCATGGTTGCAGAAGTGTAAACCTTCTTACCCCATCTATCCAGCGCCCTGGGGTCTCTATCAGAAGGGGCAGGGTTTTTAGCAGTAGAACCCTTAATGCCCTTGGGTCCCTGTGAAATAGTCTCTGGATTCGCAATAGGATTTTTAAAAAGTAACTTGTGAGAATCAGGAACTCTAATATCTGTCTGGTTTACTGGTAGCAGGAGGCAAAGAATCAGGAGCCAAACTAGATTCCGAAAAGGCGTCATCAACAATATCTAGTACAGGAGGTATAGCTAAAGGCCTATGCTGAGGCAGGAGTAAGAAATCCCCAAGTCTCTTTTTCGAATCAGAAAAATCATGGCTTTCCCAGTGGAAATGCTCCCTTAGAGTGTGCAAGGTTTCACCAAAGAAAAATCCTCTGGAGGGGAAGCAGAGGGAACAGAGCCCTCTGCATCCAAATCCTCATAAGTAGACAAGGGTAAATCCAGATCATCAAAAGAATCAGAAAAATCAGAATCCTGGTCAGAAGATTCATAAACAAATTCAGTCCTAGGTTTCTTAGAAGAGGAAGGTTGGCTTCCCCTGATTAAAGTTATAAGGTCTTCAGCAATTCTTATCATTTGTTTTTAGGCAGAGAGGCCTGAACATACGGCCTGGGCATCGGTTTTCTAGGCATGGTTCGAGGTTTAGGCCTTAAAGAAGAAGGAGGCGTCAGTTTAATATGCAAGTTCCAGGGATTCCCTGCATCCAGAGAATCTTCCTCAATACTTTCTCCAGTTCTTCTTCAGTAAAGCTTCTGGAAGAATGGGTGTATTCAGCTGAAGGTAAAGTTGGACAATTCAGAAAGATGGCAGTCCATCAGGAAATGAACCAACAGATAGGGAATATATAGACCTGGGTACAGTAATGAATTCTCTAGTCGGCGCCGATAACCTATCATTATCAGAGTTTGGTGCCAAAGGTTCAGGACTTCACTCCAAAGCAACTGATGGAATCCACAGTTTAGCCTTTTTGCTGCTTGGTGCCAACAAATATATCAGCACAGAGGAACTGCATTTCTTAGCCTCTGTGGATTTCAATGAGGATGAGGAAGCGGGACTGGGCACAGATAATTTTGATTTATGGTTATGAAATTCAGACCCAGAAATGGTTTAGCTGCAGGAAAAAAGCAGCAAACCTTATCTTACATGCACACTTCGCACATCTCTTGAAGCCAGAAGGGGCTTTTTCTTTTCCATTATCTTTGTCAATCATGTATGCAGGAAAGATGTCACAACACACACACTTAAAAGAGTTAAACACTCGCAGAAAAACAATCGCACCAAAAAACATAGAAAAAAAGAGAGAAGATATACATATAGAAAATAAAGGCTATGCCTCCCCACACCCCCCTAATATGTGTGTGTGTGTATTTTATAAATATATATATATATATATATATATATATATATATATATATATATATATATATACATACATTTTTTTTTTTTTTAAAGGGTAAAGGAAAGGAAATACCAACAATGGTATGAAGAAGGCTACCAAAATGTAGGTGAAGAGATACTATCAATAGTCAATACTATCAATAGTATCCAAGAGTACAAAAAGTAAGAAAAAACAAACGGAAAACTAACAAAAGGTCAGATGACTAGTATAGATAAAGATTTCATAACGAAGAGGAAATTAGAAAAGGAAGGATTAGAAAAAAAATCACTTATCTGTTTATAAGCTCGAGAGCAAGGCAAAACCACATCTGAAGCGGAAAGTGGCAAACGAGATCTGAGGTAATTAACCAGTTGCATTATGGGTAGAGGGGAAGCTCAAGAGTTTTTGGTTGCCAAGAGCTTTAGCAAACGGCCAAGTCTGTTCAGAAAGATCAGAACCGAACCCATCCACTGAGGATAACATGAAAATTGACATGTTCAGGTTAGTAACATTAGGCACGTCTGTGTGTGTGTAGAGTCCCTCTTGGGAAACTTTCATAGGGATAAGTCTTTGCTAAATACATACAAAAGAAATGCAATCAATAATCCACTTAGCCAGGGTGACTTTAGAAGCTGGTGAACCCAGTCTGTTCAGTGAGAAAGAAAATCAACTGGTCTGTGTTCCTGAAAGCATTTGTCCTGTGTAGATAAAAACGTGGTTGTCTATGTACATCTAAAGGAAGTAGCATGTACTCTTCCTTATTTGAAAAATTAGGGAAGAAGACAGGCAAAAGAATTGTTTGACTGACATTCGATTCAGAGGCTACGTTTGGAAAGAAGGATGGGTTGGTTCATAAAATTGCTGTCTTTGTGAAAAAAATGTAAGGGAATTTGGATAATAGAGCCTGGAGTTCAGAAATTCCCCTGTAACAGCTACTAGAAATGTTGTTTCCCAATACAAAAACTTTAAGTCAGTTTGTTGAAGGTTCAAAAGGTTGTTTCGTCAACCCCTGAAGTACAACTGTTAAATCCCAAAGAGGTGATGGGTCTTTGACTGGGGGCTTGAGTAAGAAGGTGCCTTTCAAAAAAAGCTCTGCACAACTTGGAACAAGCTAAAGAAGAAACTTTTTCTCCTGAATGAAAATTTGACATAGCTGTTAAACTGTACTTTGTGGAGAAACTAGCACCTTCCTGAAAATAAGAGGATAAGAATTTTAGAACCAAAGAAATAGGAGCAGTAAAAGGGTCAATTGAAAATCTTTTCCCACCACTTACTTCTGTAGATCTTTTTTGGGAAGATAAAAGTACATGTCAAACCAGGGAGGAAAGCCTAGGCCGTCTAGCTATTAATGGAATTGGAGAAACCATGTCATCCGTTTGAGGCCTGGAATATTGGGATGCTTCATCCCCGAGGAATGTGACAGAAGGTCTGGACTGGGGTCTAGTATCCATGGAGGATAAAGATGAGACCAAAGGAAGGGGAACCACACTTGGCAAGGCCAGAAGGGGGCAATGAGGATAACAGAGCTCTTCAACCGATGGCTTTCTGTAAGACTTTTGGAAGTAAAGGAGACCGGAGGGCCAAGCGTGGATTAGAGGATTTCTCTGTGGTTCCCCCTGAGGGGGGATTACAGCAAAATACCTGCTGCAAATGGTGTTGTGGGGTGATGCAGAGATCACAGCAAGGCTGGCTTCATGCTAGAAAATTTTCTCCACCACTGATTGATCAAGAGACCATTCATGAGGTAACAAAATGGACCTGTTGAGTTTGTCTGCTAGTGCATTGGATTTTAATAAATCCAAGTCAGAATGTCATGAGCAGCTACTGTTTTATTTGGTAAAACCACTTAAAACCAAAACAAAAGAATGACATGGATATTAAGCACTTTTGTTCCTTATCACCCTTGGATTTATTTTGGTTTTGGAGCCTCTTGGATTTTGTGTTTTACCAGCACACTGGACATTCCCAGAAGGTGTGTTGGCACAACAAAGTGGTTGGAGGAAATCATCCACTGCCACACTCGCAATGCCTCTCGACAAAGGAAGTAAGACCGGGTACCCAGTTGTTTGCTGATATATCAAACCACAGACATGTTGTTGGTTTGTATTGCAATAGTTCCTAGGGGAGAAAATCTTGAAAGGCCTGCAATGCTAATAAAACCACTCTCATCTATATAACGCACTGATGTGTGAATTTGTCTCTTGGGGGGACCACTTGCCTTGGACTGTCCTTCCCAAGAAATGCCCCCCCCCCATCCCATGGTCACAGTGGCCACTGGAGGAGGTAGAATAAAAGGACGGCCCAGATAAATTTTGTCCAGCTGAATCCATCAACAAAGATGACTTTTGCATACTCACATCAGTTTGACTGGGAAGGATAGGGGGTTGTTGCAGAATAGACCACTGAACAGCTTACAGTCCACTGAAAAACATGCATATAGTAGCGTTCCATAGGAAATAATGGTATGGCCACTGCTATTGAACAGAGAGCCTGAAGAACCAATCTGGCTGAAGGAGCAGCTTGGACAAGAATCTGCTGTACTTGGAACTTGACTGTATCCAGACAATGTGCAGGAAGACCAGCAAGCTGACGTACTGTGTTCAACTGGGCATCAATGAACTCCAGTCGCTGTACTGGATGTAGTTGTGACTTGGAGATGTTGACTGAAATGTCTAGTTTTTTGACAAAGTTGGAGCAGATAGTCCCTGGACTGTTCTAAGAGATGCTTGGTTGGTTTAGTCTGGAGCTGGTCTAAATATGGAAACACTCAGAATCCCAGCAGTCTTAGGTGTGCTGCTACAACTGCCATACATTTGGTAAACACCCTGGGGGGTTTGGTGAGACCAAAGGGCAGGGCTCTGAAATGGTAGTGACTGGCTCCCAACCAAAAGTACAGATATCTTCGGGATCATCTGGTCATCCTGATGTGACCAGTACATGTCCTAAAGACTGATTGTGTACATCCAATCATTCTTGTGCAGAAAGGGCAGGATGGGCTGAACTGTGACCAACTCGAATTTTGACTTCTTCACAAATTTGTTCAGGCTGCTTAGATCCAAAATTGGTCTTGTGTCCCCCTGTCTTCTTTGGCACTAAAAAGAACCTTGAGTAAGTGCTGAATCCTCTCTGTTCTGATGGGACCTCCTGGATGACTTCTAGCAGCTTTTGAATCTTCTGAGCTGCAGTTTCTCTCTGATTGGGTGGGACACTGGGGAAGCTTTCCGCTTTTGGTTGAGGAAATCTGGAAAAATGGAATGAAATAACCTCTGGATATTAATTAATCAATCAATCAATCAATCTTTTGTGATAGAAACCCAGGCGTCTTGGTGCAAGGACAAGCGGCTCCCAATTGTTTCCAGAGGTGAGCAGCCAGTCAACTCTTCAAGAGCGCTGAAAGGGTCTATCTGGAAAAGAATCTCAGAAACCCTGGTTTTGCAAGCCTTTTCTGCCTTGAGGACGGAGTTATCCATTTGAACTCTGTCCTTTGTCTCTGGAGGAGTTGTCCCCGCTTGAATCCTGGAAAGATTCCTGGGATTTATGGAACCACATTTTCTTGCTCCCCTCTTTGACTCTGGGAAAAAGATCATTGAGGGGTAGCAAAGTGAATCCCTATGGCAGACAAGAGTCTTTCCTTCCTGTTTACTGCGGGAAAACACTTCTGTCATAGAAGGGCCAAATAAGGACATTCTATCAAAAGTAGCATTGGTGAAAGAAG
Source organism: Protopterus annectens (assembly GCF_019279795.1). Classification (NCBI taxonomy): domain Eukaryota; kingdom Metazoa; phylum Chordata; order Ceratodontiformes; family Protopteridae; genus Protopterus; species Protopterus annectens. Next base: position 1,839,372,903 of record NC_056737.1, on the reverse strand, counting down.
ACTTGAAAGGCTGCACAAAATCACATAACTGCATCCAGGCATGTCTCCTAACAGCAATGCCTGAAACAGCAGCCCATGACGTACCCTCTACTGTATGGAATATTAATCTCATGGACGCATTGGAAATGGATAATAGTGTGACCAGTTATGAAGATGATCACTTATAGTCCTCCAAAGACATGGACTCAGAGACGTATTTGGAGAGTTCCATGGTCAAATCCCTCTGCAGTCTCAAAGCGCACTAAATAATTCAGGGACCTCAAAGGCAAGGCTGCTGAAGCAAATATGCACTTCCTGAATCGGTCCATCTCCTTCGACTATCTATTAGGGGGATGGACAGAGGAGCTCTGCTCAGCTAGTTCCTTTTTTATGTCTGCTGCCACAGCCATTGCATCAACAGGGACTCCTTTGCTCCAATGAGGTCTGTCCTTTGGCTGTCAAAATTTTGTCTGGACATCTGGGAATTGGCTCGGCAGAGTCCTGTTCTTTCCATGCTTGGCAAGAGACTAGGTTGATAAGCTCAACAGCTGGGGGAGTCATCCAAGATGTACAAGGGACAGAATCAAAATCTTCCAGAAAGACGGACTCCTCTGTGGACGGAGAATCTTAACATCATCCACCCTTTTGCTTAAGAATTTCCAGGACATTTCCAAATGAAACTTCGTCTGGTAGAGCTCTGGGGAACCCTTTCCCTTCCTCGAAGTCAGAATCCTAGAGGAATCCATCTGCCTCCTTTTACACATTCTCTTTTTGGGCACCTCCTCAGTGAGATGCTCTGGAGAGGTATCCAAAGAGAGGGGCAATTCTTCTAGGGAAACTATCTGGATGCTAGTTGGTACCAGTTGTGCCTGTGGAGTAGGATGATGGGAACAGAGCTTGGACCCACTGCAGGAAGAGCTGTAGGATACCTCGAAAGCAGATGGACTGGGAGAAACTGTGGTAGGATGCACTGAGGCCGAAACCTCCAAAGCAGCCAGGCCTCAACCCTACCCAAATATGTGCCTCGAGGAGGAAGCTGGACCAGAGCTATCTAGATCTGAAGCTCTCAGGGGCAAGGATGGTACTGACAACATCAGAGTAGACCTGGTCCCCAAGTTGAGGCACCGATGCTTTGGCTCCGAGACTCATCATGATCCAAAGGGACAGGAGCAGAACCAGTCAGGGAAACTGTTGGGAGTCAAAGACCCAACCCTCTTCACCTCAGACACTGACACTCTCAGATCTGAGGGCTTCAAAGCCAAAGGATGGATCGGAGAAGGAGAAATCACTACATGGGAAATGGAAGGAAGGCTCACGGATCTGGTGGGAGATGGAGGTGGAATAACTCCCAACTGAATCTGAGCTCTAAGGAATTTCCTCATCTTCCTATCTCAGCCTTGGAAAGACTTCTGGAAGATCTAATGGGCAACGTTGTGGACTGTGGTCTCAATTCTCTTCTCAGTGTCATTTGTAAAAACAGGGAATGGAGCTGAGGACATACTGGGCCAACTGTGAACCCGGCTGTGCGAGTTTGAGGGACTGACAAAATAATGATCAGATCTGAGGTTTTTGGATCTGAGTGCACTTTGCAAATTTTACCAGTATGACAGTTGGATCCGAAGAATTAGGAGCTGATGGTTTTCTTTTAAGGAGGCTCTGAAGAAGCCATGGTGGAAGTCGAGATCTTTGGAGACTGGGTAGGGGATCTATTTTGAGACTCCAAAGAAGGTTTGGTATGTTTACTGGGGGGTTTGAGCCCCTAAAAAAGATGAAGATGGAGGCAGCAATCCCTTCAAGGATTAATTTATTTCTTCTGTCCAAAATTGCTGTAGAGTTAAATGCAGCACAAATAAAGCACTCAGTATTCAGGTGTGCCTCTCCTAGGCAATAAATGTGCTCCTTGTGTGCCATCAGAATTTGGAATTTTGTGCCCACAGGGAGTGCATTATTTAAAGCCAGTTTGTTTCTGGCCATAACTAACAATACAAGAAAAAGAAAAAGGAAAGAAAAGGTAATAACTTTTTTTAAGGTTAGCTGACCACCAGCAATGGTGGGAAGACTACCCTAAAAAGGGTAGAAAAAAAAAGAAAGGAAAGACTGGTACCAACAATGGTACACAATTAAACTATCAAAAGGTAGGACATAAAGAAAATGTGGCAAGACCCAACATACAAAACACCCAAAAAACTCGAGAAACCTGAAAACAGGAGAGGCAGGACAGCAGCAAAATTAGAACAGACATTTTTCTATATAATAGCCACTCACAAAACTTTATATTAATTGAAAACAGACTCCTGAGAGAGGATACATATCAATGTGAGATGGCAGCAAATGAGATCTGAGGTATTGTAGCCTGCTTGAGGCATTATGGGTAGAGGGAGGAGCTCAAGAATTGGATCCGTAAGTCTGTGGTACATGGCAGAGTCAGATTCAAGGTCAGATCCATAAACACATATGTTGAGGAAGAATGAAACGGGCAATATCAGATTAAGTCATCAATATCAGATTAAGCCATTTTGCTAAAGCATGCATAACGCAAGAAACTAAAAGTACAGTTGTGTACCTACCATAAATGTAGATGTTAGAGTGTATTCACTGTTGCAGTCATTACACTTGGGTTATCCTGCTGGCAGGCTACCCGCAGTCGGCCTGAATTCCAAAGTCCTGGTCAGGTGTCGGTTGCTGTCACCTCTTCCCTGACGTCAGTGCGCCAGGGGTATAAAAGATGCAGCCGACGCTATTTTCTTCAGTTTTTCTTGCCCCAGATGTCAGGTGCCCCCAAAAGGGTAGGCTAAAAAATTCTGATAATAAAAAAGCATGCACATAACCTTCATCTACAAGCAAATACACCACATAGGTTGTATAGAATAGAGAAGTACAGATAAGTCCCAGCAATGAAAGGGGGATGGTGAGAGGGTAACCTGGACTGCAACAGTGAATACACTCGAACATCTACATTTATGGTAGGTACACAACTGTACTATGTTCATCGTGTTTCACTGTTGCAGTCATTACACTTGGGTTGAATCCCAAAGCTGAGGTTGGGTGGCTGGGCCTAAACAGAATTAGGAGTGGCTATGAGGCCCTGCAGCACTGCAGTGGCAAAGCCTGCTCTGGATTTAGAGTAAAGAGGTAAGTGGTAGTGCTTTGTAAAAGTGTGCACTGAAGTCCAGGTTGCAGCCTCCAAAATGTCTATGGTTGGTACTCCTCTGAAGAAGGCTGCTGCTCTGGTAGAATGTAGCCTAATGCCCTTAGGCACTGATTTGCCTTGTTGTGAATAGCAGAAACGAATGCAGTGGCCTATCCATTTTGAAATAGTCTGCTTTGAAATAGCTTTTCCTTGAGATCCTGCAGCATATGCCACTAAGAGTTGCTCAGTCTTTCTGAAAGCTTTAGTTTTGTCCAAGTAAAAGCGCAGCTGTCTGTGTATGTCCAAAGAATGCAGAAGTCTCTCCCCCTTATTCTGCGGGTTTGGATAAAAGGTAGGCAGATGTATGGTTTGGTTAAGAGCCACACTGGACACTACCTTAGGCATAAATGTTGGGTTTGTCCTTAGAGAAACCCTGTCTGGATGGAAAATAATAAAAGGTTCCATGGCCGTTAGTGCCTGTAACTCTGCGACTCTTCTTGCCGAAGTTATTGCTAGGAGAAGAGCTGTTTTCCATGATAAGTATTTTATCTCAGCTGTATTGGCTGGCTCAAAAGGAGGCAGTGTGAGTTTTTCCAAGACAAAATTGAGGTCCCATGCAGGTATTGGAGCTCTCCTTGGAGGTCTTATGTTTTTGGCCCCTCTGACATACTGCCTTAGCAGTGGATGAGAAAAAAATAGGTGGGTCCGTATTGTAATGAGCTGAAATGGCAGAGGCATGGATCTTAATTGATGAGAAGGATAGGCCTTTGTCCAGCATCTCAGTTAGGTATTGTAAAATCTGAGGAATATTTGGTACAAGCGTGTCAATTCCTTGTGCCTGGTTCCAAGCACAGACTCTCTTCCATTTTTCTGCATAATATTTTCTGGTGCTGGGCCTCCTGGCCTCCAAAATAGCATCCATAACTGCTTTACAGAGAGGTGTGTTCTGAATGGTTACATTATCCGCCATGCAGCCAGATTTAGGGTTCTGAGTTGGCTGTGTAGGATCTGATTGTTTTGTTGGGTCAGCAAATGAATTTGAGGTAATGTCCAGGCTGGGCCTCGAGGCAAGCTCTTTAGGATTGGGTACCAGTGCTGGCGTGGCCAGTCTGGGGCAATCAGGATCATTTTTGGCTTCTCTTGTCTGGCCTTTAGGAGTACCTTGGAGAGGAGAGGAGAGGCAGTGGAGGGAAGGCATATACTGTAAGGGCTTTCCAGCTGAATGAAAGGGCGTCCACTTTCCCTGCTTGTTTGTGATAAGTCCGAGTGCAGAATCTCTGTAGCTGGCAGTTGTGAGGGGAGGCAAATAGATCTATGTCTGGGCATCTTCATGTCCCTGTTATCATGCTGAAGATTTGTGGATCTAGTTTCCATTCGTGAGGATCCATGAGGTTTCTGCTTAGTTCGTCTGCCAAAGTATTTGTCTTTCCTGGCAGGAATTGTGCTTGCAGGTGTACTTGATAAGTCAATGCTGTGTTCCACAAAGTCATGGCTTGTCTGCAGAGGGGGTAGGAATGTGTGTATCCTTGCTTGTTTATGTACCACATGACTGTAGTATTGTCTGTCTTTATCAGCAGTTGTCCTGGATGAAGTTGGTCCTTGAAGGCTGTCAGGGCATTCTGTACAGCTAGCATCTCTTTTTGATTGATATGAAAATGCATTTGGCTTGTGGGCCATGTGCCCTGAATACATTTTCCTGCCATGTGTGCCCCCCAGGCATAATCTGATGCATCTGTTGTTAGTGTCTCCCTGGCTGTGGGTAAAGCGAATGGCTGTACCTTGTTGTGGTGACAGGCCTGTGCCCACCATCAAAACTCCTGTTGCAGGCAGGGAATGAGAGTAATTAATATTTCCAGGCTGTGGCAATATTGAGTCCAAACACTTTTTAGATACCATTGTAGTTTCCTTATATGCAGTCTTGCATATGGAATTAGTAGAATTCAGGATGCCATGTAGCCCAGAGCCTGCAGAATTTTTCTTGCAGATAACTGGGTCTTTGTTGCCATGTTTTCGAAGTAAGAAGTCAGTTGCCTTTGTTTGTCTGGCGTGAGATAAGCCATCTGGGAAGTTGTATTTAAGCTTGCACCCAGGAATATTATCTCTTGGGAGGGTATTAGTTTTGATTTCTTTTCGTTTACAGTGTACCCTAGGGAAATTAGTAATCTTTTTACAAACGCCAGATGCTTTAGTAGAATGCCTTTGGTCTCTGCTTGAATAAGGCAGTCGTCCAAGTAGGGATATATCTGAATTCCTCTTTGTCTGCAAAATGCAATTACTGGTGCCAGGCATTTTGTGAAGACCCTGGGCACAGTAGAGAAGCCAAAGGGCAGTGCAGAGAATTGGTAGTGCATTGAGCCAGCTATGAATCCGAGGCATCTTCTGCAATATTGTCCGATTGGGACATGCAGGTATGTCTCTTTGAGGTCCAAAGTTACAAGCCAAGCCTTCTTTGCCCAGCATGGGCAGAAGCTGCTGCAGAGTCAACATTTTGAATATTGTAATGTCCAGAAAAGTATTTAGAATTGACAGGTCCAGAACTGGTCTCTAGGCTTTGTCCTTTCTTGGTACTAAGAAAAGTCTTGAGTAAAATCCTTGTCCCTGCTCTTATTGTGGCACTGGCTGAATAGCCCTCAAGTCCATGAGAGATGAAACTTGTTTTTGTGCCTCTGCCCATTGATTGTGCGGCAGGTCTGGCATACCTTTTGCCTTTGGGAGGGTGTGAAAGTGGAACCTGTAGCCCTGAGACCCATTTGTCCTGGGTGATCCTGTGCCAATTTTGGGAAAAAAGTGCTAGCTTTCCCCCTAAGGGTGCTGTCAAAAGATAAGTGCTTGGCATTGGCAGAGGGAAGTCATTGGGACTGTTTCCTATAAGGCTGTGATTTGTCTTCTCCGCTTTTGGAGGTAGAAGCACCCCATTGTTTGGGCCTGTATGAGCCCTGCACCTGTTGCCTGCCTCTAAGGCATCTGAATCTGCCTCTTTGTGGCCTGTCTGACACTGGAAAGGACCAATTCTTAGAAGGCCAGTTCCTGCTAAATCTGGGTGGCTGTACCTGTAAGAAATCCTTTACTGTCTGCTTAGATTTAGCTTTATCCTCCATTTTCTTCAACACCTCTTCTGCCTTAACAACAAACAAAGTATCAGGCTGTAATGGAGCATCCAATAATTTTGCTTTAACATGATCAGGCAGATTCTGTTCCTTTAACCAAGCATACCTTCTAATAACAGAACCTGTAACAGCGGCCCTGCACGAGGCCACCAGTGAATCATAACCACATTGCAAAGTATGTTTTCCCACCTCTTCAGCTGCATGCAATAAATCCTGCAAATCTTTGTTCTCAGAACATTCAGAATTTGTCAACATTTTTTGTTTTAACAAAGACATTAAGTATTGCTGATATTTGAGCATATGAAATTGACAATTTAAAGCCTTTATAGCCAGGGTAGCAGAAGTGTAGACTTTTTCCCCCATCTGTCTGGAGCCCTAGAATCTCTATCTGAGGGGACAGGGTTTTTAGCAGTAGCAGCCTTGACCCCTTTGGGACCCTGTGAGATAGCTTTTGGGTCAGCAGCAGGGTTTTTATATAGAAATTTATGGGAATCTGGAACCCTGTAGTATCTGTCCAGCTTAACAGGTGCAGGAGGTAAAGAGTCTGGGGATAGGCCGGACTCTGAAAATACATCATCTACTATGTCTAGAACAGTAGGAATTGCAAGGGGTCTGTGCCGAGGAAGTAAAAGAAAGTCTCTAAGCCTTTTCTTAGAATCTGAATAATCTTGGCTCTCCCAGTGGAAATGCTCCCTCAAGGTATGCAGGGTTTCCCCAAATGAGTAATGCTCAGCAGGAGAAGCTGAAGGAATAGAATCTTCAGCATCAGAATCCTCATAGGGAGGAATAGAATATCTCTGTTCTGAAGAGGAATCAGAAGAAATGGAAACCTGATCAGAGGAATCATATTCAATATATTGCCTAGGCCTCCTATCAGGAGGGGGAATGGGAACCCCTGATCAAAGTAATTAGGTCTTCGGCCATTTTGAGCATCTGTTTCTTAGGCATAGAAGTCTGCCCTGGAGAATGCTGTACTTGTTTCCTTGTCTTTAAAATGTTTTAGACTTTGTCTTGGATGCTGAAGTAGGCTTTATATAAAGCTGTGTAGGTCTGAAAACACCCTCAAAAGCAGATGCCTGCTCAGCAGCTCCGGACCCATCTGAGGGATTAATTTCCGAAGGGCCAATACCTTGAGTATCCAGAGGCCTAGTTGTCTCCACGTGGGAGTCGGAGGCGGCCTGTGACTCTGAGGTAGCGGGAGTCAGGGGCTGCGAAAGCGCCTCACTGAGCACCAGCGACTGGCTTAGAAGAGGCTTCGTCTTCTGCTTTGGACCTCGGATGCCTGTCCTTTTCTTTATCCTTGCGCTTTTTATGAATTCAGGTCATTGGTTGTTCCGACGGCATTATATAGTTAAACCTTCATCCAAAATAATGAGAAGCAAAATCGTACCGACGCTTTATCGTGAGTTGGTTAAATCTAGCACAAAACCGACAACTAGCAACGTCGTGGTCAGGGCCTAGGCAAGGAATACAGTAAGAATGAAAATCCTTGTGGAGGTATTTGCTTCCCACAAGAAATACAACTGTTAACTTTTTCTGACATCGGTCTGGCGCAAGAAAAAAGTTTCCCCAACGGGGTACTTAGCTTTATAGAAGACTTCGGATCTGAAATTCAATTTCGAAAATCTCAGGATTCAGCCGACCGGCACTTGCGAACTGCTTTTGCTTTGGGCACCGTGCGGCAAGAAAGACTGAAGAAAATGGCGTCGGCTGCATCTTTTATACCGCTGGCGCACTGACGTCAGGGAAGAGGCGACAGCAACCGACGCCAGACCAGGACTTTGGAATTCAGGCCGACTGCGGGTAGCCTGCCAGCAGGATAACCCAAGCGTAATGACTGCAACAGTGAAACACGATGAACATCTGCAACTGACAAAAATGCACGTGTTGGAACACTGGGCAAGGAAGTTATTTATTTGTCAGCACAAGCAAGAGCTGAAAGAGGTCATGCAGTACAAGAATGCAGTACAGATTGTTCAAAATGATATTAAAAATTGCAGCAACAATGCCAAGCACTGTACAGAGCTAATAGCATATCACATACTTTGGATCCAGACAGCATAGCCAATAAACTAGTGGACAAATTTAAGTCAAACTTCACCACTCGCTCACTTCCAATATTCTTGGTTCACATACCTCATCTATATCCTCCCTCAAATCTCCTAAGAACAAATTCTCAAGGAGCTATCTAATGTCAAGAACACTACAGCTATGGGACCAGATAAACTTCCTGCTGATAAGCCTGAAGCATGACTTGTCTGAATCCCTGTGGAAGCTGTTCAATATCAGCCAACAAAAAGGCTTTGCGCCAGATGAATGGAGAACAACAGTCATAGCTTTGCACAAGGGTGAGGCTTCAACAGACCAAGGAAATTATAGATTCATAGGCCTGTACCAGTCTTATCTGTAAGGCTATGGAAAGGATCATTAAGGAATTACTCACAAAAAGTGAAAACGGAACTCAGAACTAAATAAAAAGCGATGTGAACAGTTAAGCAAAGTCCAAACTCCGGTTTAATGAATTAAGCGCTTTCGGAAGGTTCAGTGCCCTTCCTTCCTCAGAATTAAACAAACAATAGGCAAGCAACAATTCAATTTAAAACTTAGGTGATTAAACATGTAAATTAGTTAAATAGGTTAATTAAACTTATCATGTGACACTTGCAACGTCTCAACTTACTAATCTAAAACTGTTACAAGTTGAAATGCATGACGTATATCACCCTAACTTTAAAACTAACTCAATATAAACTATGTATATTGTTAAAAAACATTCTTCATTATTACATACATACATACACAAAAGTGCACAACAATTATAAAAACTTTTTGTTAATGTGTGTATATGTGCACAAAAAAGGTTCTTGTTAAAAACCTAAATAACTAGCTATAATTTTAAATTAATTTAACCTAAAATAATATTAAATTAATAGAGAATTATGTAAAAGTCACCAAAACAGGAATCCTAAAAAATTATTAGTTACATATTCCCCAAAGTGGATGTTCCACATAATAATGTGATAATGTGCATAATTATAAATAACAAAATGCTGCGTCCTGAAGCTGCACTAAATTATTATCTGTTTAAGGCTAGCTTTTTTAGGATGCAAGCAATTGATATTTGTTCATTTAAACCTGGGTGGCAATGAGCTGCAGTTTTTACTTGCCAGTACAATTCTTTCATCTCAAGTTGGATTTGCCACGGACCTATGTACTGTATTTTAGGTTAAATTAGTTTAAAATTATAGCTAGTTATTTAGGTTTTTAACAAGAACCTTTTTTGTGCACATATACACACATTAACAAAACGTTTTTATAATTGTTGTGCACTTTTGTGTATGTATGTAATAATGAAGAATGTTTTTTAACAATATACATAGTTTATATTGAGTTAGTTTTAAAGTTAGGGTGATATACGTCATGCCTTTCAACTTGTAACAGTTTTAGATTAGTAAGTTGAGACGCTGACAAGTGTCACATGATAAGTTTAATTAACCTATTTAACTAATTTACATGTTTAATAACCTAAGTTTTAAATTGAATTGTTGCTTGCCTATTGTTTGTTTGTTAATTCTGAGGAAGGAAGGGCACTGAACCTTCCGAAAGAGCTTAATTCATTAAACCGGAGTTTGGACTTTGCTTAACTGTTCACATCGCTTTTTATTTAGTTCTGAGTTCCGTTTTCACTTTTTGTGAGTTCTTCAGTTTGTTTTCGGCCTTCATTAAGGAATTAATAAACGAGTCTACAGCTAACCTATATACTCTCTTCCCAACCCAACTCAGATTCCTCAAGGGGAGGTCTTCCTACTTGACCTGGCTGACTTTGCCAAAAAAATTTCAGAAGCAATGTACAAGGACAAAACAGTATACATTACATATATAGGCCTTGCAAAAGAGGTCACCACCATCCCACACTGGTATCGTAGACAAACTTTCCCTGCTAAATGTCAATCCCTATTTAACTCATTAAATAGCAAATTGTCAATGAAACAGAACCTAGGTAGTTAGGGTGGGTAGCTCTACAGCCTCAAAAAGACTGGTCACTAATAATGTACCATGGGTTCAATCCTTGGTCCACTCTTCTTTGGTATTCAAATGTTAAGGGTTTGTGGATGGATCTCAAAATAAGTCCCCAGAGGGCACCAAAACCCTCCAAACAGGGCCTGTCCCAAACAAATAGCTGGGGTCAAAACCATGGACTAAAACTAAATGCCAAGAAGTGTATACTTGTATCCTTTGGCAATCATGACTACCCTTGTAACTGTCACACTGACAACACATCCCTGAAAATTGGCATGGTGGTTAAGGATCTGAGAATCTATGTCAAGAATTAACTGTTCTTTTATTACCACTCACTCGTTGTAAGAAGTCCTTTTTCACCTCACAGCTTATATCTAAAGGTACTGCATCCAGATCCAGGGATGTAATCATTCCACTGTACTTGGCACTAGGCTGATCGCTGGGTATAATGCCCATTTCAGTATGTACCAGTCCAAACACTTGTCACAAAATGGAATGACTCCAATGTCTTTTCACAAAAAATAAAAAGGCCAAATTAATAAAAAAAACTATAACAAACTGCAGAACTATAAAACTGTACACTGACACAATACTAGCTGCAAGCATTTTACATCACAAACCATACTGACATACTCCCTGTTGCAAACTTTATACATCACTTATAAACTACCCAATCATTTTCAGTCAAACATTACATAGCTCATTTAAGTCCTGCCTCCTCCTAAAAGTACAGCTGTGTACACTTACCATAAATGTAGATGTTCACCTGTATTCACTGTTGCAGTCATTACATTTGGGTAATCTGCTGGCAGGTTGCCCTCAGTCGGCCTGATTAACAAAGTCTTGGGTCCTGCATCAGTTGCTGCCCCTTCTTCCATGACGTCAGGTCGGGGGTATAAAACATGCAGCCGACGCAATTACATCAGTTTTTCTTGCCCCAGATGTCAGGTGCCCCCCTAATGGGGAGCAAATAAACATAAAAAACACAAAGGTATACCTCCAACAAAAAGCAAATACACCAAAAAGTCTTTTAAGCATAGTAAAGGAAAGTAGAGGTATAGTCAGAAAAAGTTAGGGGCTGGATGGAGGGTAACCAGGACTGAAACAGTGAATACACTCAAACATCTACATGTATGGTAAGTGTACACAACTGTACTATGTTCTTCATGTTTCACTGTTGCAGTCATTACATTTGGGTAGATTCCCAAAGCTATAGTCGGGAGGAGGAGTTTATACAGCATTAGGGCCAGATATAAGGCTCTGCAAGACAGCAGTGACAAAGACAGCTCTGGATTTAGAGAAAATTGGTAAATGATCATGCTTGGTGAAAGTATGTACAGAACTTCAGGTACCAGCTTCTAGGATGTCCCTGGTAGGAACACCTCTGAGAAAGGCTGCAGAAGTAGATGCAGCCCTGATGGAGTGAGATCTGATCCCCTGGGGGATAGGCTTTCCAAGGTGCTTATAGCAGAAATTAATGCAATGGCTTATCCATTTAGAAATGGTTTGTTATGAAATAGCCTTACCCTCTGCCCCCACAACAAATGCTACCAGCAGTTCAGATTTTCTTCAAGGTTTAGTCCTGTCCAAGTAGAATCTAAATTGTCTGTGCACATCCAAGGAATACAGAATCCGTTCCCCTTTGTTCTCTGGATTGGGAAAGAAGGTTGGCAAACGAATGGACTGATTAAGAGCCACAATGGATACCACCTTGGGCATGAAGGATGGATTGGTTCTGAGAAATACCCTGTATGCATGAAAGATGATGAAAGGCTCCACTGCCATAAGGGCCTGTAATTCAGATATCCTTCTAGCTGAAGTGATTGCTAAAAGGAAGGCTGTTTTCCAAAAAAAAATTTTAAGTCTGCAGTAGCAGCTGGCTCGAAAAGGAGGTAGAGTGAGTTTCTCCAAAACAAAGTTAAGGTTCCAGGCAGGGGTTGGAGCTCTCCTGGGTGGTCTCAAGTTTTTTGCCCCTCTGAGATACTGCTTGAGCAGAGGATGAGAGAAGAGGGGAGGTTCTGTGTTATAATGAGCTGAAATAGCTGAGGCGTGGATTTTAATGGAGGAAAAAGACAAGCCCTTGTGAAGCATCTCAGTTAAGTATTGCAAAATCTGAGGTAAATTGGGCGTTGCTGTGCTCATCCCTTGAGACTGGTTCCAGGCAAATAATCTTTTCCATTTGTCAGCATAAGATTTTCTAGTACTAGGTCTCTTTGCTTCCAAGATGACATCCATCACAAGTTTGCTGAGGGATAAGGGTGAATTTAAGTGATTAGCCAGGCTGCAAGGTTCAATGTTGGAAGCTGAGGGTGCAGAATTTGGTTCTCCTGACGAGACAGCAGGGAAGGGGTCTGAGGCAGGTGCCATGGAGATAATTGCGACATACTGCGCAGAAGGGGGTATCAGTGTTGGTGCGGCCAGTCTGGAGCAATCAAGATCATCCTTGGTTTGTCCTTTTTGACTTTTAGTAGACCTTGGAGAGCAGAGGCAGTGGGGGGAAGGCGTAGACTGATAGGTTTTTCCAGCTGAAGGACAGAGCATCCACTTTCCAGGCTTGTTTATGGGGAGTCCTTGTGCAAAACTTGTCCAACTGGTAGTTCTGGGGGGGGGGGGGCAAATTGATCTATGTCTGGGCTCCCCCATTCACTTGTCAACATGTTGCAAATACTTGGTTCCAGTTTCCACTCGTGTGGGTCCTTGAGGTTTCTGCTTAGTCCGTCTGCCAGTGTATTCAACTTTCCTGGCAGGAATTGAGCTTGTAGGTGCACTTGGTAGCTCAAGGCTGTATTCCACAATCCCATGGCTAGTCTGCAGAGGGGGTAGGAATGTGTACCCACCTGCTTCTTTATGTACCACATAACCGTGGTATTGTCCATCTTTACCATTAGTTGCTCTGGAAGAATGTAGTCCTTGAAGGCTTTCAGAGCATTTTGTACAGCTAACATTTCTTTTTGATTGATATGTAGGTGCATTTGATTTGGGTTCCATTTGCCCTGAATGCACTTCCCTGCTAGGTGAGCCCCCCCCCCCCCCATGCATAGTTTGATGCATCTGTAGTTAGGGTTTGGGCGGCAGGTGATAGGGTGAATGGTAGTCCCTTGTTTTGGTGGCAGGCCTCTGCCCACCATAGGAACTCCAGGCGTAGGCAAGGTATGATAGGAATCATTCTTTCCAGGCTGTAATAATGTTGACTCCACAGACTTTTTAGATACCACTGTAGTTTCCTCATATGCAGTCTTGCATATGGAATTAGAAGAATGCAGGAGGCCATGATCCCCAAGGCTTGCAGTATTTGTCTTGCAGATAGCAGGGTTTTTGTGGCCACTTGTTTGAAGTAAGTTACCAAATAAATTTGCTTTTCTGGCATGAGGAAAGCCACCTGGGCAGTTGTATTCAAGCTTGCACCAGGAATGTAATTTGTTGACACGGTACCAGTTTTGATTTCTTTTCGTTTATGGTGTACCCCAGACAAGTTAGAACCCTTTTTACAAACGCCAGATGATTTAAAAGTATGCCCTGGCTTTCTGCCTGAATTAGACAATCGTCCAGGTATGGATATATTTGAATATTTCTTTTCCTGCAAAATGCAATAACTGGAGCCAGGCACTTTGTGAATACCCTGGGCACAGTAGACCAGCCAAAGGGCAGTGCAGAGAACTGATAATGCGAGTAGCCTGCTTTGAAGCGTAGGTATCTTCTGCAAGATTCCCTGATTGGGATGTGCAGGTATGCTTCTTTTAAATCTAGTGTTGCCAACCAGGAGTCTTTGCCTAGCATAAGAAGTAACTGGTGAAGAGCCAGCATCTTAAATTTTGGAATCTCCAGTAAGGTGTTTAGAGTAGATAGGTTCAGGATTGGATGCTATGGATACCAGAAAAAGCTTGGAGTAGAAACCTTGTCCCTTTTCCTCTTCTGGTACCAGTTGAATAGCCCCAATGCTTAAGAGGGAAAGTACTTGTTTTTCAGCCTCTACCCACTGATATGGGGGCAGGTCTGGCCACCCGTTTGGTGTTGGCAACGTGTGGAAATGAAATCTGTATCCCTGGGACACTATATTTAAAACCCATTTGTCCTGGGTTATGAGTTCCCAGTTCTTTGCATGAAGAGCAATCTTTCCCCCCAAAGGGGCGGTCAAAAGATAAGTGCTTGTGAATTTTAAAACAAAGTCATTGAGACTGTTTACCATAGGGAGGTGTCTTGCTATTTCCAGATTTGGAAGTGGAGGCCCCCCACTGCTTAGTTCTGAGAGTCCCCTGGGACTGAACCCTGTTTTTTTTTTGCTGCGTCTGGGTTTGGCTTGAGAGGACCTGGAAGGGACTGGAAAGGACCAATTCTCAGTAGACCAGTGCCTACTAAATCTTGGAGGTTGCACTTGTAAAAAATCTTTAACAGTTTGCATAGACTTAGCTTTATCTTCCATCTTTTTAAGAACTTCTTCAGCCTTGTTGCCAAACAGGCGGTCCTGATTTAAAGGAGCATCCAACAATTTAGCTTTAACATGATCAGGCAAAGATTGCTCCTTATGCCAAGCATGCCTTCTAAGCACAGACCCAGTAACAGCAGCCCTACAAGAGGCCTCTGCCTTCCAACTTGTTCAGCAGAATGCATTAAATCCTGTAAATCTTTATTTTCCACACAGTCAGGAATTAACATCATTTTCTGTTTAAGCAGTCCAATAATATGCTGCTGATATTTTAACATATGAAATTGTCAGTTTAAAGCTCTGATTGCCAAGGTTGCAGAAGTATAAACCTTTTTACCCCATCTATCCAGCGCCCTGGAGTCTCTATCAGAAGGGGTAGGATTTTTAGCAGTAGAAGCCTTACTGCCCTTGGGACCCTGAGAAATAGTCTCTGGATTTGCAACAGGATTTTTGAAAAGGAACTTGTGGGACTCAGGAACCCTGTAGTATCTGTCAGGTTTACTAGGAGCTGGAGGCAGGGAGTCAGGGGCCAAACTGGACTCCAAAGAACACATCATCAACAATGTCTAGTACAGGAGGTATAGCCAAAGGCCTATGCTGAGGTAGAAGAAGGAAATCCCTAAGCCTCTTTTTTGAATCAGAAAATTCCTGACTTTCCCAGCGGAAATGCTCCCTTAAAGTATGTAAAGTTATGCTCCCTTAAAGTATGTAAAGTTAATGCTCCCTTAAAGTATGTAAAGTTTCCCCAAAAGAAAAATCCTCAGGAGGGGAAGAAGAGGGAATGGAATCCTCTGCATCAGAATCCCCATAGGTACGTATGGACAAATCGAGGTCATCAGATGAGTCAGAGGAAACAGAATCCAGATCAGAAGATTTATAATCAAGCTCAGCCCTAGGCCTCTTAGAGGGGGGGTTGACTACCCATGATTAGAGTAATAAGATCTTCAGACATTTTTATCATTTGTTTTTTAGGCATGTGGCCTGGGCATTGTTTTGTTAGACATGGATCGAGATTTAGGCCTTAGTAATGAAGGTGGTGTCGATTTAATAAGCAAGTCTGTAGGCCTGAATACACCCGCAGAAGCCGGTGCCTGCACAGCGGCTTCGGACCCATCCAAGGTGGAGACATCTGCAGGTTCCATAGTTGAAGTAACTCGCGGCATACCGGACTCAGAATGGGTCTTAGTAGAAGCCTGCGAATCAGAAGTAGCGGGTATCAGGGGCTGCGAAAGTGCCTCACTGAGTACCGGCAAACTGGTGACTGGCTTAGGAGAAGTGTCGTTGGCAGTTTGGGACCTCGGCGGCCTGTCTCTGTCTTTATCTTTGCGTTTTTTCAGAATCCCGCTAGACGGATGGCTGATTGACGACATTTCTGGATAATTAAACCAAGAACCGAAATATTTAGAGGCAAAAATATACCGACGACGGATAATGCACTGATTAAATAAAGCACAAACCCGACAGCAAGGTATGTTGTGGTCAGGGCCTAGGCAAGGAATACAGTACGAATGAAAATCTTTATGAGGTATTTGCTTTCC
This sequence comes from Protopterus annectens, assembly GCF_019279795.1. NCBI lineage: Eukaryota > Metazoa > Chordata > Ceratodontiformes > Protopteridae > Protopterus > Protopterus annectens. The sequence goes on along the minus strand of NC_056737.1, from coordinate 1,839,356,706 downwards.
ACAAGTAATACAATTATTAACTTTTACTGACATCGGTAAGGAGCAAGAAAAGGTTTCCCCAAAGGGGTACTTAGCTTTAAGTTGAAGACTTCGGTTCTGAAACTTGAAAACGAAAATTTCAGGAGTCGGCCGACCAGCACTTGCGAACTGCTTCTGCTTCGGGCACCGCACGGCAAGAAAGACTGATGTAATGGAGTCGGCTGCATGTTTTATACCCCTGACGACCGGACTTCATGGAAGAAGGGACAGCAACCGATGCAGGACCCAAGACTTTATTAATCAGGCCGACTGAGGGCAACCTGCCAGAAGATTACCCAAATGTCATGACTGCAACAGTGAAACACTAAGAACATCCTCATTCTGCCCCTGTATGTACTGTTCCCACAATTCCCTTTTCCTCCTATGTAGTTTGCTCCTACCCTTTTCTAAATATCTCAGTTCCAGCTGTTTTTATCTCTGCTACTATATTCACTACTTCTAATGTAGTTGGTTTAGATTTTGATTTCCATTTTCGAGTAATTGTTTCTTTGGCAGCCACCATTAGACAGAACAAGGCCTTAGCATGTCTGGCAATACCGGTTTGTATCATACTCGGAAAAATCATCTCCCTCGTCACACCAATTCACCTACCTAGCATCTCTGACACTGCATCCTGCAGAGAGTCCTTTAAAGTTCGCAAACCGACCACACTCCCCCAAAAAATATGTCCCCAAGTACCTCTTTCTTCCCATCACACCTCCAACATTTGTTGTCTACTCAAGGAAAAATTCCCTGGAGTCTACATGGGGTATAAAAATATCTATGTAAACATTTCCAAGCAAAAATTCTAAATCTAGTTGCATATTTGGGAGACATACATATATCCTCCCATTGTTTCTTTGCAAATTGCTTATCCAATCTATCTTCCCAATCCTTTCTAACCTCCTCTGATCGATTCTTATAGTTATCATAAAAATTTTGTATGCTCTACTAACATTTCCTTTTTTAACAATAGCTTCTGTTCTAGATTTGACTAAAAACTCTGCCAGTGCTGGTCTTTCATTTAGGAGACCCCTATTTCTTTGTCTATACTCTGATATCAATCCTTGATAGGGAAGGCAAGCTCTAACCTGCAATCCAAATAAAAGACATCACAATATTAAAACAGTTTCTCTCTCATGACATCACAAATTCTCCCCATTAGACTGGCAAGCAAGTTTGCCAGAGGCATTTCTCATGAAACAGAGCCGAGGATGACAGTGCACGATTTTGGTACACAACTCAGTTCCCTTTCTGGAAATCTGCAAAGGCACTACTGTTGCCACTCCTATACTTAACAGTCAAGTTATAATGACTACAAGGCTACACTCCATCTAAGACGCTTTCCATTCTGCCCAACTGCTCTATGTAAACACTTTAAATTGCTGTGGTCTGTGACCATGGTGACTATTCTGCCATATTGGTAGGGTTGTAGTTTCTGCAAAGCCCAGACACTCCTCTATGGTTACAGAGGATCCGCCCTGGATTCAAGTCCATATCTCACTTCTTCCTCTGAAGAAACCTGGTAAAGTACATATCCTCGTCCCATTGCTGAATGCATCTACTTGTGCAATTAAGTCTTGAATTCCTTCAGAACTAGGTAGTACAAGGGGGGATACACTCAAAGCCTGTTAAGTATTTGAAATACCTGCTCACAGACCAGAGTTCAGACAACCTAGTCTATTTTTCTGGTATGGGCTGTAAGGAAAGTGGCTATTGTACTACAGTGTGGAATAAAACTTCCTATAATGCCCCACCATACTTAAAAATAATCTTATCTGCCTCTTGGTAGTGACTGTAGTACATATCTGAATAACTTTGACCGTGACAGGCTCTAGCCTAATCTTACTACCCACCCATTCTATGACCCAAATAAGATAACATACCCATCTAACACTTGGGATTAATAGTCAACCCTGCTCTTTACAGTCTACCCAACGCATTCCTAACATGCTGAACATATTCTGACCATGACTGGCTAGAGATTGCAATATAATCCTCGTCAGCCACGGCATAATCTCCTGCCAGGATGTGATCTATCAGACTCTGGAAATCTATTGGGTACTCTTCTTTAAAACGATATTTTAAGAAACTCATATAACCCAAAGAGATTCACAAATGCTGACTACTCCTTGGCAGGCATTAAGGGTACCTGCCAGTAACCAATGTAAATGTCAATACTGGTTAGATACTTAGTCAACTGCAGTTGCTCTAATGCTTCATCTGTCTTTTGCATGGGATAAGCATCTGACTGTGACTGTTCAGTTTTCTACAGTCCATACAGAATCTGTTTCTGCCATCTTTCTTTAGCAGTCATACCACTGGTGAAGCCTAGTGACTGCTGGACTCCTGTATAACTCTCAGCTCCAAGTCTTGTAGTTCTTCAATCAGGGTTTGCCTCACACTTTCAGAACTCTGTAAGAGAATTGTCTGACAGACTTCTGGGGTCCTGTGTCCACACAGTGTTACATCAGTTAGGTACAACCTTGCTTACCAATAAATATCTCTTCTATTTCTTGAACCACCGTTTGGATCTCCTGAACTTGGGTAGGAGGCAACTGATGTAACAGGACTCACTAATCGACCAAAGTGTCAGCTGGAGCCACAGTGAGGAGATATACCACTAGATTCCCTCATATTCCTCCTGTAACCGACAACAGATACAGAGTGCCAGGGCTTCTTTGTTACGGTAGGGCTGTATCACACTTAACAGGGTAGAGCTTGTACTTTGGCCTCCTGCACAGCAACTCTATCATGTAGTTAACATCACTCACCTTCTTCACAATAGGAGGACCCTCCAAACTTGCCTGTAACTTGTTGTGTCTAAAAGGAATGAGTATAATTGCCTGCTGCCCAAGAGAATACACTCCAACCGCCTTGTTATACCAGACTTTTCACAGATGTTGTGCTTGCTTTTGGTATACCTGGGTCACCTCCATGAGCTCATTAAGCCTAGTCCTGAAGTTTAGAATATGCTCCACAACATATTCCTTGTGTGAATCAGTGTCAACCTCCCACTCATCACAGACTAATTCCAGGGAACTCTCATCCTGCGACCATACAGCAGCTGAAAGGGTGAAAAACCTGTGCATAACTGGGGTATGTCAATACATACAAAGAGGAGGTTGGGTGAGTACTTGTACAACTTCCACCTGAAATGATCTGCAAACACCCTCAAGATGGTCCTCAGTGTAGAGTTACACCTGTCCACCAAACCACTGATCTGCAGTGGTAGTGGGTACTCTAAGTACTTTGCCTATCCTGTTGAAAATGCCTAGCAGAACATTTGCTGCCTTATCTGCTTCAATGGAAGACATACACACTGCCACTGGGTATCTAGTGGCATAATCCATTGCTACAAGGATATGTTTCTTACCACTAGATTGGGGTACCAAGAGGTCCCATAATGTCCCTAGCTATTCTCTGAAATGGTTCCTCAATAACTTGTAAAAGCAGCTTTGGCTTTAAAGGACATGGGCAGATATGGTCTGCTGAAAAGTACAGTTATATAAGAACTTGCCTTAACAGCAGATATCCTGCGGTTCACTGTTGCAGTACTGTTTACATCTCAGATATCCTGCAGATGATAGACAAACATTCAGCCAGCACACCAAAGCCTTTACACCTTCCAGGCACCATATGTCAGACATATGTCTTACGCCCAAGGTGTAAGGCACATAAAGTGACATATGAGCACAAAATCATCAGAAATTAATTCCCCCAGAAGAACCACAGCAATCCAACAGGAAAAGCAAAAGCATGTACATCTAGAAAGGGAAAAAGGACAAAGACCCCTCAGCTAGAAGGAAGGCAACACAGAATAACGTAGGGACGGATGTGCAGACTTAATATTGCAAATGTGAAAAGTAGGACGTCTATTGTCATGACAAGTTCTTATGCAATTAATTGTACTGTGCCTTCATTATTACTGTTGCAGTATTCTTTACATCTGGCAGAGTACAAAAACTACTAGACAGGACGGAATGGTGAAGCCACAAAGAAGCCCTTCAAGAACCAATGAAGGATGACCCTGACAAAACACATCATGGTCCTAAAATCATATCCAACTTATAATCATTAGTAAAAAAATTATATACAGAAGACAAAGTAGCATCTTCCAAAATAGATCTAGTATCCAGACCCATGAAAAAAAGCACCAAAAGAGATCAATGTGCCCGAACAGAAAAAGAAGAAAGTTACTTGTAATGAAAGAAATACCCCCCAAAAAAGAAAAGCCTTAGAAATTCTGGAGGAGATTGTTTGTTAAGAAACAGCCAAACCCAATGTCCTGGAATGAAAGAAACAAAAAAAGTTGCTCAGACTTACTGATATCTTTCGGCATATTGAGGTAATACCCAAACTGTCTATGTAAATCCAAGGTGTTAGAACTTTCACTAAAAATTCTGTGGAGTGGGGAAAAAAAAGAAGGCAGATGAATTGTTTGATTCAAGAACAAATTAACCACCTTGAATATAAAAAAAGATTAGTAGAGGAAGGTGCAGGCTCATAAGGAAACTGAGCTAATTTCTCAAGAACAAAATTAACGTCAAAAGAAGGCAGAATAGGCTTTTGCTGGGGGCCTAAAATGAAGGACATCTTTCAAACATTGTTTGACTGCAAAACAAGATGCAAGGGGGTGGATTCAAAGACAGACAGAAAAGGCTGACTGATGAATATGCCAGACCAGAAATGAGCAACTCACAGTAAAAAAAAGGACTATAGGAAGACCCACAGAAAAGGGTCATGTTTGAAATGTGCATACATACATATGTACATGCATGCATAAAAAATAAATAAAATCCTACTTATTTATATTTGTTTACCAGAGTAGTGCACTGACCTCATTGGACCATCTGCCGGCACAGCTGGGGTAAACAGGATCACATAAGAAATTAACAAACATTTTTACAGATACAAAAATATGCTATAAAAGATGCATGTATTTACAGATACAAAATTATGCTACAACATTTAGTTCAAAAAGCATTTACAAAATAAAAACATGGAAGAAAAAATAGAATTAGTGGGGTTTCAGGTCTCCAGCAAAATCCAAAGCACATCCTCAGCAAATTGGTGTCTGAAAGGAATCAAAACCCTATCACCCAGAAAGTCAACTGACAGCAAGTGAAGGTGGAGGAGAGATTAATTGCTTCTGTGAGAAGATCCATCCTGTGAGGTAACTTGTGATGATTGTGCCTAGAAGGGGGAAACAAGTGCTGTCTGGGTAAAAAAATGAGTCATCAACAAGATCCTGGGCTTGTCCCACATGACTTGGTGCAGGATTTTTGATACAAAGAAAGAGGGCAGTGGGCATACAGAAACTTATCTTCTTCCAAGAAAAAGACAGGGTGCCCACTTTACAAGCCAGAAGACTATACTCAATGGAACAGTACTGGGAAAGGGAGACAAAAATATCTACTCGAAGAGTATCCCACTGATGTACTATGTCCAGGAACACTTTCTTGTGAATCATCCATTCATGAGCATCTGTCCTGGATCTGCTCAAACTGTCTATCACAAGATTGTGCTCTGAAGGAATGTAAACCACTGAAGAATCAGTTGGTGGAGGATCAAATGGTGCCTGTAAAGAAGGTTAGACTTTGTGCCTCCCTATTTTTTGATGCACCACATGACTATAGCATTGTCTGGGAATATTCTTACAGGGCCTAGAACCAAAAGACATTGGAAGGCATGAAGGGCCAAAATGAGAGCTCTCATCTCCTAAAGTCCCTGGACCTTGAGGTAGTGGGAGGAAGCTCCCCTTAAGCTTGACTGGATGCATCTATGTACAGCTCCTGAGTGGGAGGAGGAACCTGAAAAGACAGACCTGGATTCAGTGAAATTTGTTGAACCCACCAGTGAAGCTAGAGCTTGAGACAGGGCAAGAGAAGGCTAGGAAAATCCAGAGGAAGGTAGTGTTGAAGCCGAACAGTCTTGAGATAAAACACAATTTCTCATATGGAGTTTGGCAAAGAGAACAATGGGAATAATGGATGTTATGAACTCCAGAGCAAGCAGAAATTCTCTTGCAAGGAGGACTGGAAGAAGAGACTGAAAATAAGCAGTAAAAAAAGGACCTTGGGGTGAGGGAGACAAGCCAAGTGTGGTACGGTTAAGAAGGCTTCATCCTAAAAACACTTGATCCTGAGAGAGGGTCAACACAGATTTTTTGAGATTTAAGGTGAACCACACATAGCAGTATAATGAAGTAATCCAAAGCAGGTGGTGCTGAGAGGGAGCCTGAATCAAAAGGCCATCTAAATAAAGGAATATCTGAATTCCCTGAAGTCTGCAGAAGGCTAACACTTGGGCCAGACATTTGGTAAAGACCACTGGGGCTGTGGAAAGACTAAAAGACAAAGCAGAGAACTGATAATGTGAGGAAGAAATAGAAACACTAAAAACTCCCAGAAAACAAGGTGAATAGGAATATGCAGGTAAGCATCCTTCCAATCCAGGGACACCAGAAAAGGTTGGGGAAGCAAAAGAGGAAATAGTATCTGGTGAGAACATCCTGAATGAAGGAACTTTTAGAAAGGTGTTGAGAAAGGAGGGCTCTAGAATGGGCCTCCAAGTCCTCAACTTCCTAAGTAACAAAAACATCTTGGAATAAAAACCTTGCCCTGCTGGTAAGGGGAACAGGTTGGATGGTTTCCTGTAAAAAAGATTCTAAATGAGGCAGCTGACAACAAGGATGCTGACGAAGGTCTAAGAAAGGAGGAAGGGACTTTCAAACCATAAAATAACCCTTTTGGATAATGGCAAGCATCCAAGAGTCTGTGGTGATCTACTGCCAGACAGGGAAAGAGAGAGTTAACCAAAGAGACAGATGAATCTGGCCAAGGGGTAGACAAGGTTGAATGCCAAACAGAAACAGATTTGTCAGGAAAAGCACATTTTTGACCTTTACTATCCTGAGAAGGCTTGACAGGAAAAAGTCTCTTGGAAGTTCTTTTACCAGTAGAAGGCTGTCTAGGTTTTCTGTAAGCAAAGGATGGTTAAGACCAATAATTTCTTTGAAATTTATGAACTGGAGAAAAAGAAAGAAAGCTTTGCTACAGATCCTGCATAACTTTACCCTTATCTTGTATGGTCTTAAAGTGCTCAGCAGATGCAATGCCAAAGAGACTCTGCCCAAAGGAGAATCCAGTAATTTAGCCTTGATGTACTCGGGGAACAGCCTGCACACGTAACCAAGAATACCTACTTATGATCCAGATGCAGCAAACCTAGAGATGATGCATCAGCAGCATCATGCATTTAATACAACAGCAAGCCACCCGAGAAGCAGAACTCAAAAGGGAAAGGGCAAAAATCTTTGTCTCAGAATCAGGCATATCAGTCAGAATGCCTCCCAGCTTAGAAATAACCCAGTACATAACTAATCATATGGGTCTGCTAGTTTAAGAGCCCTGAAACCTAAGGTAGCAGAAGCCTACACTTTTTCCCATGCTTCTCCATAGCACAACTGCCCTTAGAAGAATGCAAACCTCAGAGGACAGCAACTTGGATAGTTATCAGGAGCTACAGAAATAAAAGTCAGATCAAAGGCAGGACTTTTATATGAAAACTTTTGGTCTTAAGGAACTTCACATAACCTTGCCAGGCTTCTTACATGCAGCAGGCTGGGAATCAGGAGCATGAGAATCTGAAGAGAAAGTGTCCAGGAGGGCATCCAAAAGAGGAGGGACAGCAGAAAGCCTAAGAGAATCCATCTGCAAGAGTTCATAGTACCTCTTCTGAGTGTCAGAAACCTGGACACAGTCCCACTTAAATCATTCCATTACATGAACTACAGTATCTCCAAAGGCCAATTTCTCCATAGGGGAATAAGGATAAAGTGAATTTTCTTCTTCAGATCCTACGACAAGAGAAGAGTGCATTTCAGGAGTATGCCAATGACTCCTCACCAGAGTCTAAATTTAACTCATCAGAGGAATCAGATCTCCTTGGAAGTTTGAAGTAGGGCCATAAGGGCACTGAAAAGTTTGAGAAAACTCCTGCCAGTGCTTACGTGGATCTTTAGCCATAGGGGGCCACACTTTGTCTTCTGCTCTTTTTTCAAAGGCACATGAGGTTTAATAAATCCAGAAGGTTCAGACCCTGCCTAGATTCAATGAGGGTAGCAAGTACCGCCTCCCTAACAAGTATTTGGGAAACCCCCTGGACCCTCTGATATAAATCAGCTGCAGTTACCCCTCTACATCTTCAGCAGACCTAGAAACAGCCTCGGCAAGTGTGCGATTGTGCAGCCGCATGTCAGCTTCCAACTTGGCTGCGACAGAGGAAGCTGATGTAGACAGCTAATGGTCCTCGGTTTCATCTAATCTGATGGAGACATCCAGTACAGGCTGGACTGACATAGGATCAGTGTGCACCTTTTAGGTTGTTTAAGTGGCAGCTGAATGTCAGGCAGGCAGGCAGATTCAGAGACCATGGTACTCTGAGATAACAATTTCAGACACTGGTTCTTCAAATAAATGGAAAGTGATGATAAATGACTGCGGAGAGTTTCTGGGACAAAAGCCTGACTGCATTAAACCAAACAAAAAAAAAAAAAAAAAAAGCACTGCTCATGTCTATCTTTATGGGGAATCTGCCTCAAAAACTCACATTTTCCCTTCCTGGACAACATGTAAAAGAACAAAACCCAAAGAAAAAGAGGAAGAATAGACCCCAATGGGGCACTTATCTTTAAATGGCTCAGAATCTGAACCAACTCAGTGACTGTCTTGCAGACCGACTTCAATGTAACTTCGACTGGCAGCAAAGAAGACCTGATGATTTGGTGCTCGCATGTCACTTATGTACCTTACATCTTGGACATAGGACATGCATCAGATGTACCGCACCTGGAAGGTGTAAAGTCTTTGGTATGCTGGCTGGACATTCAATTATCTTCAGCAGGATATTCCAGATGTAAAGAATACTGAAACAGTGATAAGGAAGAACATCTATGGAGTTAACAAGTATGCAGTCCAACTGAACATATCAGTTTAAATACAAACAAAACATTATCACGTATCCTGGAGAGACATGCTTTTAGAATCACTAGGAACCAAAAAAGGACACAGTCCCCAAAAAGAATATGGGAAGGTATGCTAAGAAAAGGTGGGTTGTCATCAGGAACTGAAACAGTCAACGCTGTACTCAAGTATCTTGAAACAGAAATAATCAGCAAATGGAGGAAATTTCTTTTCACTATAGGGATGCAAAGACAAGATAACATAATTCCAAAACTGGAGAGAGAGAACACAAGTTAGATTTTGAGAAAAGATGAAGGAAAGACATGGGTGATCTTCATGACGGCAAGTAAAGAGGTTCAATTTAAAATAAGTGAATGGATTGGAAAATGAGGGGGGTGATGTTGGCTGCTAAAAACTTCTGAAACTATGGAGGGCCCTTTTTTGGTGAATTTAATAACAGAGGGATGAAGTGGCTCAATAACTTAGAATGGACTGAGGATCAGAATGTATGAAGTCAACAGGCAAATGGATAAGGCAAAAAAGCAATAAAAAGAAGTTATGTACATACCACAACGTTCCATACGAGTTGTCCATCTCACCCTTTATTCTTGACTGATGGGTTCGGAACCAATCCTTGATTCTGACTCTGCTATTTTCTAAAGCTCGAGGTCTACAGCTAGCTTGTGGCTCTATCCCTATCCCATGATGCCACAGGGCATTACCCACATCTTGTTTGCTGATGTAACAATTATTTTATATATATATATATATATATATATATATATATATATATATATATATATATGAGAAAGATATCTACGCAATAATACTCTTTACCAAAAAACTCAGAAGCGGGTCAAAGACAAGTTACCAAGAGTAGAACCACCTCGTTCTTCCAGAAATCAAGGCAGGGGGTCAGGTGGGTGGGACATAAGAATGAAGGGCGAGATGGACAATTAACAAGGAATGTTATGGTATGTACACCACTTCTTTAAGTGCAGTTGTCCTATCTCGCCCTCATTCTTGACTGATGGGACAGCGCCCCTAGCGCCTTTCTTCTTGGGTGGCTCAAGGGAGTAGATTTGTAATGAGTGATAAAGGCATGAGGCTTAGACCATGTAGCTGCAACCATGTAGCTGCTGCACAAATACTATCAATGGGTAACCTAGCACGGAAGGCAGAGGAAGTAGATATCGAAAGCAAAAGCCGGCAACTGTGAGCTGTGTAAACTAATTTAATTAGTTATTAAAATAAAAAAAAAACACAAGAATAAATAGACCGGTTTCGGCTATGGTGTTAACCTAGCCTTCATCAGTGTATATTCCAAAAACAATCTTGAAGTTCTTTTATACATTTGGAAATCACAAAATTTCATTGGTGAGCTCATGAATATTTATTAATATACCAAATCATAAATATTCATTAAGACCAGGCTGGAAAAGTCCACCTAATTTTACAATCCATTTTTTCTCTTTTGCATTTAATTTACTATGCCATCCAGATTTATTAGATTTGTCACCTATTATTTTATCAATGATGGTAAAATGAAACTTTGCTGTGGTATGTTTATAAAGGGTATTGCTCATTCTCTTACATATGACATCACTGAGGTGTTCAGAAATGCGTAATTTAAGAGGTCTGGATGTTTGCCTATGTAGAATGCATGACAACTGCAAGAAACCATGTAAATGATCCAATCCGTGCTGCAATTTGCAAAAAACTTGATGTCAAATATAATACTGCAATTAACTACTGGAGAATTGTTTGGTTTTTAGCACATGTTTGCAATGGCTGCAATGTTCACATGGCATGCAGCCCACAAGCTTGTCTCCAGAGATTAAGGTTTGGGTCATGTTATGATTGATGGGATCATGATGGTGTTTATAGTGGTTGAAATAAGATCCAAGATTTTTCCCCTTTCTGAATGAGAACATGCAGGTTTCAGATAAATGTTGTGACAAAACATTGTCAGCTACGAGAATATTCCAGTGTCGTCTGATGGCATCAATGACTCTGTTGGTATTCCTACCATATGTAGTGATAAATCGTAAACTGTTGTATTTTGTGATTTTTGTTTGTATTTAAGAAGGTCCTCTCTGTCTAGATTTGCAGCATGATTGCTTGCTGTATGTACATAGCCCATGCTGTAACCCCTTTCTTGAAACCTATTGCACAAATCTTTACGAAAGACATCAAAGGTATTGTCCTCTGAACAAATACATCTCATCCTAATGAACTGAGAATTGGGGATGTTTTTAGTGATATTTGCTGAATGAAAGCTGGACGCGTGGAGTAAGGTGTTGTATTCTGGGTATTTTCTGAATACTTCTGTACGACGGGTGTTGTCTTCATTCCTTGTAACCAACACATCCAAATATGTAATCTTGTGTGGGTCATAGTTGATGGTGAATTGCAAGCACCATTTATTATCATTGAGATACTTAACGAATTCCATCACATATTCCACATCCGACCTCCACACCATCCAGCAATCATCCAGATATCTACGCCAAATATCAATTTTCCCCAAGTAAATGTTGTGTGCAACATCATAGATGATTTGTTCTTCTATGTATGCCATACATAAATCTGCATATATGGGGGCAAATGATGCGCCCATTGCAGTACCCCATACTTGGAGATAACATTGTTAGCCATAGAAGTAAACATTTTTGGTGAGAACGTGTTAAGTTAGGCATATAAGAAAAGTGTTGAAGCCGGGTTTGTATAATTCGGATTTGTGTAACCAATATTTTATTGCATCTAGCCCTGCCCAATGTGGTATGTTGGTATACAATGCACTAACATCCAAAGTACATAGCAACCAATTGTCCTCTATTTGCATTTCATTTATGATACTTAAAAATTCTGTGGTGTCCTGAATTCTGGATCTTACCCATCTCAGTAATGGTTTTAGATGTTTAGTTAAGAATTCAGATAGTGGTTCGGTTAAGGAACCATTACCTGCCACAATTGGTCGACCTGGGGGATTCAGAGGATCTTTATGAATTTTGGGCAGAAAGTGGATGTACTGGCTGTTGGGATAAGATAATTTGAGAAGATTTTTTGTGTTTTGTGTAATGATGCCATTTTCTACTGCTGAATCCAAAAATATATCTATTTGATGTTTAAACACAGATGATGGATCAAGAGGCATTTTGGTATAATATCTGGCATCATCCAACTCTCTCTGAGCCTCGGCATCATATTGGGCCCAATTCATGACTACCACAGCACCACCTTTGTCCGCAGAAATGATAACCACATTTTTGTTGTTAGAGAGTTCCTGTAAAGTTGACATATCAGTCTTTGAGAGATTGTTAGACTTAGGGTGAGTCATACTCAATCTAAAATGTAGATCTTTGAGAACACTATTTTGAAAAAGACTCACACAAGGATGCATGGGTGGGACAAAGGTGGATTTGTGGTATTTGAAATTATCAACAGTAACACCATCAGAATTGTTATCATGAAAATACAGTTTTAAATTAAGCAGTCTGCAAAATGCTATAACATCTTGTGCAAATGTATCTTCTGGAACAAAAAAAAACAGGTATAAAAGAGAGACCTTTATTCAACAAAGCAGTTTGTGAGTCAGACAATGTTACATCAGAAATGTTTAATACATTTGTGCTAGGACACATTTATTTGTTCGTCAACAGTTCCATTAAGCACTCCAAACTTCTTATTTTTTTCGATGTTTCCTGCCTCCCCCCTTGCAAGGCCTAAAGGGGCCACACTATGGTTACATTTGGGGATGGGGGAGTCTGGGGTTAGCTGCGTGTCCAAATCTGTACCAGAAGAAGAATTGCCCCCCGATGAGTCAGTATATGTATTTTGTTTTCTAAGAATGGACTTGGGACGTTTGCGTTTGGGGGTGGTGTTGGTTTTTTGATAACCACTTTCAAACCTAACATGTCTCATATGTTGAAAGGGATGACCTTTGTCATAGTCTGTTTGGTCCCTTTGGAATTTTTTGAGTTTTCTATCCTTTAGTTGTTGTTCAAAGGTAAGTAAATCTGAACTAAGTTTGGACAAATGGGTGGAAAAAAATGGTTGGTCCTTACATTGATTACTTTCATCACATAATTTGCTGACATTGATGACTTCCCTATCAATAATGCGCTCATAATATCTAGACAATGTTTCAACAAATTTCATGGAGCAATTTTGTTGTACTGTTGACCATTCACTGGTTAATTGTTCATCTAATTCAGTAACTAGTGGCTGAATTTTGACTCTAAGCCCTCTGGGAGTTATCCCTTTGGCCATATACGCTTTGAATAGTTTGAGATGCCATACGTTGGACCTTAATGTTCTCATATTTCTGTTCAGTTGCTGGAACAGCTTATCACAGTGGGTTTCGGGATTGTCGATGGTATTTAAACTGTTATCACTGAGCCATTCACCTATTCCAAAAATACCCAAATCTTCTTCAGAAGAAAGCCCAACCAAAATCCGATTTAAATCCATTATAAGAGGATAATGAAAAAAGGAATTTGGATACAAAAATGGAGAAAAACAGACTCAACTTGTAGCTAGGAGATAATATCAGGTATAAAACTTTATCAAATTAAGTATTAGTCAAAGTCAAAATACTGGTTTAGACATGTATATCCGCCAAAAACAGATTTCAATTATAGGAATAAAAAGAAGTAAATGCAGTACCACGTCCTGATGATTGAAAAGATTATACGTGGAAACTGAGCAATAATGGCCAATGAAACAGACCAATTATTGAGTCAAAACCAAAAGTTTTGAACAATATGAAATCATGATGTCTGAGTAATTGAAATAGGCCCTGACAAAAGTTCTCATAAATAGGCCTTGTCAGCTTGCATTGAGTTTATCATGCAAGTATATAAAAATATGACATCTGATAGTTAATAAAAACCTTGCCACGTCCAGATCCACTTGTGAATGAATACAAAATCTGGGACAATAATTGTCATTGCAATTGAATTATATCACAACAGCCCTTGACAAATGGAAATATGCTTGTAAAAAATAGAATCAAAATTTGGCTGAATAAACACGTGTAAATCAGTAAGAAATTATTGTCTGTAAGCTACTGATGAGTCCATAGAAAAAGCCCAATTGTCTATTTAAATTGGAGTCCTATAGGTTGGACCAAAAATGACCGGATAAAGTGGGGAAGTTTATTGAAATATATAATGTATCTATGTATGTATATCACCCACTATAGATGAAACTGGTGGTAAAAGTAAGTCTGGTATACATTTGGTATCAAATGGTATTGTGATGAATATTATTATTTAGTATGACATTCCTGGTATAAATACAGTATAGTATGCATATAAATGGTCTCAATGCATCAAACAATTATATATAGAGCAATCCAAAACGGTTAACAATATTGATGTTAACATGCACGATGCAATACATTGATTCCCAACATAATAATATATGAATCCCAAACCTATACCAGTATAAGTGGCCTGGAAATAGTTGCAATACAAGTTGTCAGGTAAGGAGATATCCAAGGGTTGCCGGACTATTTTGCAGGTCCAAAATCCCCTCAAAATATATCCATTATTGAGACAAAAAATGTTTTTATAGTAAAAAGCAACATTTGTTTCGGTCACTGTCAGGTATTCAATTATTATATGCACATTACAATACTGATTGTCAACATAAACCATATATGCGAGTCCCAAACCTATAACAGACCAAATATCTGAATAATATTATTACTTTGTTTATCAAAATGAATCCAATAAATGTTAACCATTTATAAGAAATTGTCCAAAGGTTGCCTGACTGCCTTGTAGGCCCGATAAATCCTGATTGATAGAGCAAGGGAATGTAACACTGGTTTAGAAAACGGCCTTGATATAAATAATATTCCACTATCCGATATGGATGTGTTGCCGTTATGTCAATTTAAACACACAGTCATGATTGTTCATCACAGTTTTTGAAGACAGCCCTCGGCCTTATGTGTTGTTGAATCACAAAGAGTTGCCCCTTCAAACAAGCACACTAATGACACAGCTTTCTGTATATGTAAATCAGGTTGCCACACGATATTAAATGCTTTCTGTCCCCAAAAACGGTAAAAAATAATATACATGTGTTTTATAGTCCCAAACAGAACACCAATTAGTATCCTTGCAGCAAAAAAATGGTGGGCAAAGTTTAGTTGTTACATATAAATCCGTGAATAATTTTCGTTTGCTAATGTATCATGAAAAACGGCCCCATATCAATGTATAAAACGCAATAAATGTCCGATAGTAAAATTATTTTTTCACAATGTTTCTGATGTTATCAAAACCTTTTTTACCCATTTGTTGTCCTCAAGGATCATTTAGATGTAAAAATCAGCTTAAGCATACTCACAGCCGTTTTTTCATGAAGCCGTATGTTCGCTCTGTACTGAAATTGTAAACTTGTATGACCAGGAACTAACTCCCAATGTTAAACACATTGATACACCTCCGATATAGTCCAGGTAAAGGAATGGTATAAACTACTAGGCGTGGAGCATAACCGCTGTAGTTTATGGAATCCTGGATTGGAAAAGCCCCATTGGTTTCCAAATGCAGCAACTGACGAAAAAATACTCAAAGCAGTTTCAGATTGTAGACCACAGTCAGCAATTGTGAAAGAAAGCCCTTGAATGTTCAAAGCAAATAATTATATCCGGCCAAAATTAAATATAAGAGCTCAGTAATTGTGGAGAATCTGGTACAGATTCTACCCACACAGCAAGCCACAGACTACCAGCAGGAAACAGAAATGTACACTCAAAAATAATTCCCCTGCACGAAGTAATTGCACGGCTCAAAAACACATGGTAGACAAAAAAGCAAAAGCCAGCAACTGTGAGCTGTGTAAACTAATTTAATTAGTTATTAAAATAAAAAAAACACAAGAATAAACAGACCGGTTTCGGCTATGGTGTTAACCTAGCCTTCATCAGTATAAATTCCAAAAACATCTTGAAGTTCTTTTATACATTTGGAAATAATTAATCACAAAATTTCATTGGTGCGCTCATGAATATTCATTAATATACCAAATCATAAATATTCATTAAGACCAGGCTGGAAAAGTCCACCTAATTTCACAATCCATTTTTTTCTCTTTTGCATTTAATTTACTATGCCATCCAGATTTATTAGATCTGTCACCTATTATTTTATCAATGATAGTAAAATGAAACTGCTGTGGTATGCTTAAGAGCATGTTTATAAAGGGCATTGCTCATTCTCTTACATAAGACATCACTGAGGTGTTCAGAAATGCGTAATTTAAGAGGTCTGGATGTTTGTCCTATGTAGAATGCATGACAACTGCAAGAAACCATGTAAATGATCCAATCCGTGCTGCAATTTGCAAAAAACTTGATGTCAAATATAATACTGCAATTAACTACTGGAGAATTGTTTGGTTTTTAGCACATGTTTGCAATGGCTGCAATGTCCACATGACATGCAGCCCACAAGCTTGTCTCCAGAGATTAAGGTTTGGGTCATGTTATGATTGATGGGATCATGATGGTGTTTATAGTGGTTGAAGTAAGATCCAAGATTTTTCCCCTTTCTGAATGAGAACATGCAGGTCTCAGATAAATGTTGTGACAAAACATTGTCAGCTAAGAGAATATTCCAGTGTCGTCTGATGGCATCAATGACTCTGTTGGTATTCCTACCATATGTAGTGATGAATCGTAAACTACTGTTTGTATTTTGTGATTTTTGTTTGTATTTTAAGAAGGTCCTCTCTGTCTAGATTTGCAGCATGATTGCTTGCTGTATGTACACAGCCCATGCTGTAACCCCTTTCTTGAAACCTATTGGACAAATCTTTACGAAAGACCTCAAAGGTATTTTCCTCTGAATAAATACGTCTCATTCTAATGAACTGAGACTTGGAGATGTTTTTAGTGATATGTGCTGGATGAAAGCTGGATGCGTGGAGTAAGGTGTTGTATTCTGGGTATAAACACCATCATGATCAATCAATGACAATGTCTACCATGTGTTTTTGAGCCGTGCAATTACTTCCGTGCAGGGGAATTCTTTTTGAAGTAGATATTGCCCTTGTTGAATGTGCTTTGATTCCTTGTGGTAATTCTTTATGTGCTGAATTATAAACAAACAAAATGCGTTGAGACAGCCAGTTTGACAAAGTAGTTTTTGCTATTGGAAGACCTTTTACTTTCTGAATAGGAAACAAAAGGTTGGTCCGATTTTCTAAAGTCTTTTGTTCTATGTAGGTACAAATGCAGTTGTCTATGAATATCCAACTGGTGTAACCTGAAGTCTGCCTTAGTGCCGTATCTGGAGAAGAATACTGGTAGTTCAAAAGATTGAGTGAGGCTAAACTCTGAGGACACCTTTGGCAAAAAGGATGGGTTTTGTTTGTACGTAATGATACTCTATCATTGTGGAACAGCATTGTATGGAGGTTTAATGGACACGGCATGCAACTCTGATACTCTTCTGGCTGAAGTGATGGCCACTAAGAAAGCAGTTTTCCAGGTTAGATATTTTAAAATCACACGATGATGCAGGTTCAAAATGGGGAAGAATTATTTTGAACAAAAGGATGTTGAGATTCCATGGGGGTACGGGTGGCCTAATATATGGTCTCAGTAAATTTGTACCTCTTTTTCTAGCCTGTGAGACATTATACCTGAATCTTCATTCCAAATACAAAAATTGGATGCCGCAGCTTCTTCATTCAAAAGTTTAATCAAAAACTCAAGAATAGATTAAATGGATGCTGAATATAGGTCAATACTATTTTGAGTGGTCCAGATAGAAAATCTCCATTTACTGAGGTACACTTTCCTTGTAGATGATTTGTGATAAGAGATACTGCAGATGAAAGACTCTGTGACCAGGTTATTTTAGGAATCAGAGCAGCCAAGCTGTCAGCTTGATGGCTGAGAGAGAAGGATGAAGAGCACCTGAAGAATGTGTCAGGAGATCTGGTACTGAGTCCAGGATCTATGGCTCTTCCTGCAGATGAGGCTGTAGGAAGGGGAACCAAATTTGTCGAGACCAGTAAGGCCCTATCAGGATTAATGTCCTTCCCAGTGAACTGGCTTTCTGAAATACCCTTGGTATCAATGGAAAGGGGGGATGGCATAAAAGAAACCCAGGGGCCAATCGTGCAGAAGCGAGTCCCTCGGTGATTCTGCTAGTGGAGGGATCAGGGCAAAATAGTTGCTGCATTTTATGTTCATGGACGTGGCAAAGAGATCACAGTAAGGCTGGCCCCATTTACGAAAAATCATTTCCGCTACATCTTGTTTCAGGGACCACTCGTGGGGCATTAGAATCACCCTGCTGAGCTTGTCGACTATCACGCTGGATTTCCCTGGGATATGCATTGCTGTAAGAAAGCTCTGGGATGAGGTCGCCCACTGCCATACTCTGAGGGCTTCTCAACAAAGGGGGTAGGACTTGTGAGTACCAGTCTGGTTGGACCTGAAGCCAACTGGGTCAGTGCTGAAAAAATTTTGCAAGAGCCGGTGTCCTCAAAATCTTCTGCACCAAATGATCCATGTCCAAATCCGAAAGACTTCTGGAAGAAAGAGATGATGGTGTCGGCGATGCCACAGACTGCAAAATTGGGGATTGGTGCATAGGAGACAGATCTAAAACTTGTGATCGATCGGCTCCTAGCTCGAACTATCGTTGGCCCCGACACAGATGGAGCCAAGTGGAGTCTGATTCAATGTGGTCGGTTCCAAGAATTTTTGAATCTTATCTGAAGGCTCCGAACCATCTGAAGAAGCTGAAGATGGCCTCTTAGAGCTTTTCTCAGACTTGGACGAAGAAGGTGAAGAAGTCTTTTTTAATGGAGTTTGACCCTTCTCTAAATCCTCAGCAAAGGAAGACTTTAATAGACCCCTTAATATCAGTTTATTCTTTCGCTCTTGAAACACCCTCCAGCTGAAAGAATGGCAAATGGAACAACTTTTCTGCAAATGCAGGGTTCTTAAACAGTATACACATTCGGAGTGCCCATCAGTGAGACATCATCTGCGAGCACTTTGGATATCTTTTAATTTAAATCCTGAGACCCTGGTCTCCTTGTTATCCTTATTTTGTTTACTTCCCATCCTGTACACAAAATAACAGAAACATAACACATTATGAGAGCCTTCTAACTTAAATAGGCTATCAAAAACGTTTAAGAAACAACTCTATTAAAGCGTACAAAATAAACAACCCTCTAACTTAAACAGGTTGTTTAAAAGTCTTTATATGTATCAACCTACAATACTATTAAACACATAGTAGAACCTCAAACACCTGGCTACTGAGGAGAAGAAGTGAAAAGGCGCAGCCTTGAAACATGACCCTTCTAACTAAAAATGCACACACACTAAGCCTTGAAACATGACCCTTCTAACTTCCTTTCCAAAACAAACAGTAGACACACACTGATATATAAATGTATATTTTACCAGTAACCACGAATATAATCTGATCAGGTAAAGGGACAGGGTTTTAAAGGCCCAACATATGGTCAACTAGAAAAATATCAGCAAAAAGCTTTAAAGACGAAGGATAAATGTGTAGCGATATGTGATTAATTAATAACAACCTTAATAGATTACAATTATTAAGTTTCAACAACTTTTATCAAAAAGAATAAATACATTTTCAACATAGCTAGCTCTCAACGACTCAAACTGCTTCAGTGGCAAACGAGATCTGGGGAATGACCTATGGCATCATGAGATAAGAATAGAGCCACGAGCTAGCTGTAGACCTCGAGCTTTAGAAAATGGCCATCAGTCAAGAATGAGGGTGAAATAGGACAATTGCACATCTAGAGAATTCATTGGGAATAAAAGCTGGGGCAGCAAGTGTCAGATAAACACTGAAAAAAAGAAGTTATGGACTCAACATAACGTTCCATCTGAGTAGTTGTACTTCATTTGTCTTCAACCTGTGGGTTACGGATCCACATCGGATCTGACACGGCCGCATATCCAACATCTGATCCAAGCTCCTCCCCTTACACATAATGCCCCTTGCCTCCTACCTCCCTTCAGATAGAGTTTGCTGCCCCAAGCATAATGCATACCCGACCCAACAAGACCTTACCACTACTACAACCTGAAAATCCTGAACCAAGGCAAGACCCAGGACATCCCTGAGGTATCCTTATCTGTATATAGCCAGCACAAAGTGACAAGGTAGGGGGAAGGAGGGGGGGATGGTTAGAGACAAATGAAGTACAACTATTCAGATGGAGCATTATGGTGAGTACATAACTTCTTTATCTGAAATAGTTGACTTCATTTGGTCTTCAACCTATGGGACAGAGTCCCCAGCTACTAACAACCTGGGTGGCCCTCATGGAAGGATATTCCAGAGCACAGCAGAGCCAAAGGATGCCCTGTTCCTGGATACAATGTCCAATTTATAATGTGAAATGAAGGTATGCGATGAGGACCAACTAGTTGCAGAACAAATATCATCCAGCGACACCCTGGACCAAAAGGCCATTGAAATAGCCACCGATCTGGTAGAATGCACTTTTACCTGACCTGGAGGGGAAATTCCCTTGAGACAATATGCTCAAAAAATGCATTGGGAAATCCAACGAGCAATCGTCACCTTAGAAATTGGATTCCCTAATAAGGGTTTTGAGTAATAAACAAACAACTGATCCGACATACGAAAAGCTTTTGCCCTGTGCAAGTAGAATCGTAATTGCCTGTGCACATCCAGCCGATGGAATTTATATTCACCCCTATTCTGAAAATTAGGAAAAAAGACCGGAAGATTGATAGTTTGATTAATATTGGCTTCTGACGCTACTTTGGGAAGAAAGGACGGGTTAGTATGCAAAGACACCTTATCCTTATGAAAAATCATATAAGGACCTTTGATGGATAGTGCTTGAACTTCTGACACTCTCCTAGCACAAGTAATGGCAACCAAAAAGGCAGTCTCCCAAGATAGATACCGTAAGTTCGAAAGGAGGGGAGACTAAAGCCTGAAGCACTAATGTAAGGTCCCATGGAGGTGTAGGATTCTTTTCCGGGGGTCTTAGAAAAAAGGCACCTTTAAGGAAGGTCTTGCAAAGTTTAGAAGAGGATAATGAAGTCATGTTTTCCCCCACATGAAAACTGGAAATTGCAACCAGTTGGACTTTGAGAGTGGAGGAAGTGGCACCTTGCTGAAAAATCCTCACCAAAAACTCTAATACTGCAGACACAGGAGCAGTAAAAGGATCCAATTCCCGCTGCGAGGCCCATATGGAAAACAGTTTCCACTTGTTACGGTATACCCTTCTGACGGAAGACTTGTGAGCTGCCATCAAAATGGTTTTAACAGAAGATGATAAACAAGGAGTCCTAATAATCATGGGAACTGGAGCAGCCAGCCAGCGAGTTTGAGACTGCCCAGGTCTGGGTGAGGAATCCCCGAGGGATGAGAAATAAGATCCAGAACCGGATCAAACATCCATGATGGAACTACTAGATGAGACCATAGAGAGGGACACCAGACTTGGCAAGGCCAGAATGGGACAATGAGGATCACAGTGCTCCCCAGCCTACAAGTTTTCTGAAGAAACTTCGAGATGAGGGGCAGTGGACGATGAGCATAAAGAAGACCGGGAGGCCAAGCATGAATCAATGCGTCTCTGGGGGCTTTCCCATGAGGGGAGTTCAGAGAGAAGATGTTGCTGCATTACGCGTTGGAATGAGATGCGAATAGATCACAGCAAGAAAGACCCCACTTTAGAAAGATCTGCTCTGCCACTGAAGGATTCAGAGACCACTTGTAAGGCATCAGGATAGATCTGCTGAGCCTGTCTGCAAGAATGCTGGACCGTCCCCGTGCTGTGCATTGCCACCAGAAAATGACCGGTGGACATCATCCATTCCCACACACTCATGGCTTCGTGACACAGGGGATAAGATCTGGTTCCTCCTTGTTTGTTGATGTACCAGACCACAGACATGTCTGTCTGAATCGTAATCGTCCCTAGAGGAAGATGGGCATGAAGGGCCTGCAACGCAAGAACCTCCCTCATCTCCAGGACATTGACATGCAAACTGGTCTCAGATGCCTTGGACTGTCCTTCCCAAACAATGCACCCACCCCCCCCAGCTGGAAGGCATCCATGGTCACAGAGGTTTTTGGAAAAGGACGGGAGAAAGAGACGTCCCCTTACTAGATCTGGGGAATGAATCCACCACCAAAGAGAGTCCCTGCATACTCAGGAGATTCAGATGGGATGAGACAATGGTAGAGTTAATAGAGACCACTGAGCTGCAAGAGTCCACTGGAGAATCCACATGTGAAGGCACGCAAAGGGTAATAGGCTGATGGTGGCCGTCACAGACCCCAACCCCCTCAGTACTGTTTCTGCTGCCGGAACTTGGGCTTGAAGGATATACAAAACATGTAACTTCAGACTGTGTACCCTGTCTGGGGTGAAGAAAACTTTTGTTTGGATAGTATCTAACCAAGCCCCAATGAAGTCTAGGATCTGAACATGGGCCAGTGACGACTTGAGATTGATGGTGATGCCCATTCTTTTTGCTAGTAAGAGGAAATAATCCCTGGCTTGGCAAAGTAAATGCTTAGAAGGAGCAGCGAAGAGCCAATCATCCAGGTTAGGGAAGACCTGAATGCCCTGAAGTCTCAGGTGAGCTGCTACTACTGCCATCACCTTGGTGAACACCCTGGGAGGGGCTGTGGTGAGCCCAAAGGGAAGGGCTCTGAACTGATAACTGGCTCCCAGCCGGAAGCGGAGAAACCTCCGAGAGCACCTGTTCATCTTGATATGATAGTACGCATCCTGGAGGTCGATCAAGCACATCCAATCGTTCACCTGCAAGTAGGGTACGATGGACTGAAGAGTGACCATCCAGAACTTCGCCTTGGCTACTGAGAGGTTCAAGGTGGATAGATCCAGAATGGGTTTTAGGTCCCTTGTTTTCTTTGGCACTAAAAAACTTGGAATAAATGCCTGATCCAGATTGGCCTAGGGGGACAGGTTGGATGACTAGTTTTCTTAGCAGCTTGTCTACCTCCAGAGCTGTTTCCTCCCTTTGCACGGGTGGAACATCTGGGAGGATCTTTCGGTGGGAGAGGTGGTTCGATGAATGGGATGGAATATCCTCTGGATATAATTTGCAACACCCAACAAACTGTTGTTACGGACTCCCATGCCACTGGGTGCAGTGATAGGCGACCCCCGACTGCCTCCAGAGATGAGCAGTCAGCCAACCCTTCAGGGGTGCTGTGCGGGTCTGTACGAGAACAGTTCTTTAGACCCAAAGTTTCTTGGACCCCTTCTGCCTCTAGGATGACGTCCATCATAACCCCCTCTGCCTCTGGGGGAAGATGAGTCCTGAGTGTCCCGGGAAAATGCCCGAGACATCCTGAACCACATCTTATTCGTCCCTCGCGGATTCCTAGAAAAGGATCTTTGAGGGGAGGAGAAGCAGATCCCGATGGCAGACGGTGTCTTCCCATCTTTCTCACTCTGGACCAGGTCTCTCGAACTGACTTCCCAAACAGGTAAGAACCGTTCTATGTGGCATTTGCAAATGATGCCTTAAAGGGTTCCAAGAATTGACAAAGCTGGAGCCAGGCTTGGTGCCTGATGGCAATGCCAGTACCAGCCACCCTGGAGGCTCCCTCTGTGGCATGGGAGAGAAGACGCATGGACGTATTAGCTACTGCCTTGAGAGTGGCCAACTGAGCAGAAAACATCTTCTTGCTCTCTGCTGACATGGACTCTGGGGTCGACTCAGAGATTTTCTTGACTAAGTCTCACTGCAGCCGAATTACGTGTGCCATGTAATTCAGCGCTCTTATGCAAAAAGTTGCTCAAGCGTACACCCACTTCCCGAAATGGTCCATTGCGCTTGACTCTTGGTCAGCAGAATGGACCATAGAACTCTCCTGTGCGAGTTCTTTCTTCATGATGGCTGCCACAACCATAGCATCCACCGGGAACCCCTTATTCCAACAAGTCCTGTCGGAAGTGGGGCTAAGAACTTTATCAGGGAGCTTAGGGATAGTCTCCAGTGTCCTGTTTCTTCCATGCTCAAGATGTTATTAGGTCCACTAAAGGATCTGTGGGAGGGGACACCCAGAAAGTAGATGGGCCTGTGCCGAATGCCTCGAGGAACACTGACTCGTACAAGGTCGGTTTTTGGGCAGACCACCCCTCCCGCGGAGGAGTTCCATGACATCTCCAAAGGAGACATCCTCAGGGGTGATGGGGGGAACCTCCCCCTTCCTCCAAATCAGTGTCTTCAGTGAGGGACTCCAGTGTGTAGTCAAAGTGCCTCCTTTTACAGATCAGTTTGCGAGGAATCTACTCAGTGGGAGATTCCTGAGGCAAAACAGACACAGGCTGTCCCTGAGTGGATAAGATGGTCGGGACCGTACCCAAAGCAGAGGGAGTTGGGATGGAGTCCGAGGACGAGATGGTCAAGGGTCTCGATTGCGCAGAGAGAACCCTCTTTGCCACATCAAAGGCTGAAGGAAAACAGACATCCTGAGAACTACTAGCGGGAGCCATTCCCCTCTGACCCAACAGGGGAGTCAGAGCAGAGACTCCAGGAGCACAGATGACGAAGGGAACACTCCGTTCCGACACACTCGGAGCAGACAGCAACCCCTTGGTTCTGACCCCGAGACTATGGCTCAGAGAGCTTGGCTCTGACATGCTCAAGCCAATGGCCGGCAGTGAGATACAAGGTACTGTTGCCACCGACCTCTTGAACCCAAGGGTCCTCGGATCTAGGGAATGTGAAACTGCAGGTCAGATCGGAGAAGGAGTGATAGGCATGAAAAAAAGGCTGCGAGCTCCCCCCTCCAGAGGGAGAGGGGGGGCAGGTAAGACCCCTATCTGAATTTGGGTGCGGATAAACCTCTGCATCATCTTATCCATCTCTGCTTCACTGAGGCTCCGGGTGAAGTAGGATGATGAGGCCACAGACACTGGTCTGGAATGCCTGTGGAGGGGAAGCCCTGACAGGAGACCAAATCCGGGATTCCACCGGGTCCGGGGTGAACTTAGGCGAATGGAGCCGGGGCGATCCAGACCTGGTTTCTGGCCTAATTTTAGGCGGTGGGCCAGCCCTGAGCAGTTTGGGGGACCACTTCCTCTGCCTACCTTTCCTAGACATCTCCCCTTCCCCAGACCTCTTGGCTGTAGTTGAGTCCCAGAGGCCGGGGAAGAGGAAGAAGTTGCAGCTGCGTCTCCTGAAGAAGGGGGCATAGGGGACTACAGTTCCCGAGGAGAGCAGTAGTCCCTTTAGGATAAGTTTATCCCTCCTGTCCTTCAGTGCTCTGGAATTAAACCCAGCACAGATAGAACAGAAGGTTTGCAGCTGAGCCACCTCCAGGTACACCAGGCACAGAGTGTGGCCATCGGCTGGGGACAGCTTATGGTCACACTCTGTGTACTTTCTGAAACCTGATTTAGGGGCTTCAGCCATGCTCTAAATAGGCCCAGACACACACTTACTCACACTAAGAAAGAAAGAACAGAAAAGGAAGAGGGAAACTTTTTTTTTTTTATCCGACGACTGCACAGGGAGGATAGATAGGCAGAAAAGTGAAATCTCAAAAATCACTCACAAAACCAACAACTAGCCTAGAACTCGGCCCATGATGCTTGCTTTTCCAGTGGCAAATGACATCTGAAGGAAGGTAGGAGGCAGGGGGAATTACGGGTAAGGGGTGGAGCTTGGAACTCTGATCAGATGCTAGATATGTGGCCGTGTTGGATCTGATATGGATTCATAACCCACAGGCTGAAGACCAAATTAAGTCAACTACTTTAGATCAAACATTTCATCTCACAATATATGCAAACAAAAATTACAGGTTTAGGATTTTTGCTTGAAGATGACTTCACAAATAAATCTGTACCCCAGCCAGGGTGAAACATATGATGTTATGTTGTCCTATCTTGCCTTCATTCTTGCTGGTTGGGTTCGGAACAGAGCATCAGTTTCGACTCGGCCTAATACTAAAGCTCGAGAACTTCCACTGGGTTGAGGCTATACCCTATCCCATCATGCGGTGCTTCTCACTAGGCTCAGGCGAAGTGAAATACTTTTTTTGGATATTATTCTTTTATTTCAAAATAATCTGTACATATATTGTTGTGTGTTGCTAATTTACAGTGTTATGTTTGTTGTGACTGGCCGTCACTTTTCTCTAGGCTCCCTGTCCCGTCTTTAAACTTTAACGAACCAGTTTAAGTTAGAGGGTTTGTCTTTCTTTCTCCTTCTGTCCGTTTGAATTAGAGGGCAACTCTTTCCTTCCTAATACCCTTTCCTAAGAGGTTTTGTCGTTTAACTTAGAAATGTCTCCTCTGGTTAGAGGGGATTGTCGTTTTAGTCAAAGACTTCTCTTCTAGCTCTTTTCTCTCCCCTGCTTGACTGTTTAAAAAAAAAAAAAAAAAAAAAAAAAAAGTAGAGTAGACATTTTATAATTACCTTTTGTTTAGTGCGGTGTTTCATAACCGATAGTTGTTTGCTAGCATTATTACTTCTATCTACTTCTAGTTACTGGGCAGTATTCTTGTTGCTGTATTTGTTACATTTGTTACTATGTCCAAGGAAGACAAAGAAGTGAAGCAGTCAAGCTTCAAAAAGTGTGACTCCTGTGTGCAAAAAATGTCCTTCACTGACAGGTACACTAGTTGTGTCTACTGTTTAGGTGTGTGCGGTGCACCTCTGAGACTCGTGTTCTATCATGGTTTCAGTTCCAGGGTGCTGCAGGAATGTAGAAACAAACTGATGATTAAGGGATTGCTTCCATTTGCTGAGGCTCTAGAAGGGAACAAGACCTCTTCAAAATCATCCCAATCACCAAAATCGGACAAGTCTACTAAAAGAGCTTCTTGTTCGACTCCTGCTTCTGAGTCAGCTAAAAAGCTATCAAAGGATTCAACTTTGGACCCGAAGGCTTTCAGGCCCGAAAAGACTGCTCCTTTGGTTCCACCAGTTTTGTCAGAACTGACTAGGAGTCATATACGGAGCCGGTCTCCTCAGTCCCCCAGTCACCCATTTCACAGCCTGTGACTGGCAGTATAAAATCCTCCACCCCGTCCTCTCGATCACCCAGGAGTCTATTAGTCAACAACGTGGAGCAGGTTTGTCAAGAGGTTGCCTTAGACTCCTGCTCTAGCCAAGATCCTTTCGAGTCCAGCCCAAAAAGAATTGGAACACACTTCTGCTTCTGCCCAGTCTTCTGTTCCTCCTCAGACTCGAGCGGTTTTGGAGCCGGAGTGCTTGGATGAGTCTGTGGTGGAACCGTCAGATCCGAGAATCACCCCAGGGTTTTTTGTCCCGACTTCTGCTCCGACCACTTCGGTACCATCTTCGGTCGAAGGGTCTGGTAGCCGACGCTCCCCAGTCGGGTCTGGAGAGGAGAGTCTGATCGGACCCCTGTCGGATCAGAATCTACCTCTTGGGGCTTCGAAGTGGGTGAGCTCAGCGCCTACATCTGCCTTGGAGCCCACCTCCTTGGTGCGAGAGGAATTTCCTGGCTCTTCGAAGCCAGAGGCTTCCTCAGACCAGGGTCATGCTGCTTTTGAGGTGACAAGTGTGCTGTCACCCTTGACAGCTCCACTCTCAGATCCTAGTACTCTTCCCTCAAAAGTGCTGGTATCTGCCTCTCTGCCAGCCCCCCCCCCCCAAGGTGTAGAGAACCAATGCCCCAAGACGCCCCATTGGGTGAGTCCCTCTTTTCCAAAACCTCCCCAGAGGATTCCCTCCGGAGAGGTCCCCCGGAAGAAAACAAGTAAGAGGAAGCATCTAGACTCCCCGATGGAGTAAGTCGCTTCAGATACGGACTTGGATGATTCAGAAGGGGCCCCACGGTCACCCTCTGAGGACGTCTCCTTCTCAGACATCCTAGAGATCCTGAAGCAGGGAGGTGGTTGGAAGACCTTCACCCCTTCTGAAGATGAGTCCATATACCTGGAGGCATTTTGTTCTTGACTCTCCACCTCTCGGTGTCTCCGGCTTTCGACCAGCTTCTCAACGTTATTAGTCGAAAGGAGTGGGGCTCTCCAGAATCCATGGAACCTGTTCAGAGGAGGCCGAACAAATTTATAACGTCTCCGTGAGTCAAAGACTTTTTAACCAAAGATGTCCCAGTAGATGCTATGGTGGTGGCAGTGGCCACCAAAAAGGAGTTAGCTGAGACTTCATCTGTCCATCCGCCAAATAAGGAGTCTTGAATGATGAGCAGGTATGGGAAGCGGACTTTTTCATCAGCGGCTTTTACACTCGGATCCCTGAACTATTTGACCCATTTTACCAGACTTCAGAGGGATCTCCTAAAGAAGCTAGAAGATACCCTCCAAGGTTCCACACCTGGAGGGGTTCCAAACAAGGTGACTGCCCAGCTTGTTATCTTAAATTCAGTAGTCAACTCCTCTATGCGGCTCATTTCTTATGCAGCTGATGGTGCCCAATAGGGCATCTGGTACAGGAATTGTTCTGAGGAGGCATTCCTGGATGCGTCTTTGTGAGTTTGCTGAGTCCTTCAAGTCTTCCTTCACTAATGCCCCTTTTGATGGCTCGTCCTTGTTCGGGCCTAAGGATAAAGAGCTTCGCCAGACTCGTGGTGAATCTTCCCCCAGAGGCAGAGGGGAAAATTACAATAGAAGATACTGACCTCACAGCAGAGGAGGTCCGCAAAATCAGGGAGACAGAGATACGTTCTCTGGCAGACCCTTCCAGCACTCCTGAAAGGAGGCCCGCCTGTCCACCTCTGGAGGCAGTCGGGGGCAGACTTTCACTGTACACAAAAGCCTGGCTAAATATCACTAAAAGCAAATGGGTACACAGTCAATATACAGGGGATACAACATAACCTTCTCCACCCCACCACCAAAAAAGTACAGTTTTGTACCTACCATAAATGTAGATGTTCGAGGATTCCCTTGCTGCAGTCCTGACAATTGGGTATAGTCTGACCGGCGTCATTTCCTCAGTCTTTTCTTGCCCCAGATGTCAGAAGACCCAAAAGACAAGTCCCAAAACAACCTGCACCAAAAACATGTACAATATATACAGTAATATATACAAAAATATAAGCATGTAAACTCACCTACACAACCACCCTGAACACAGAGGGAAGGAGGGAGGGTAAAAAGGGAATCCTCGAACATCTACATTTATGGTAGGTACAAAACTGTACTATGTTCTTCGTCTTCCCTTGCTGCAGTCCTGACAATTGGGTAGAATCCCAAAGCAGAGGTAAGGGAGGCTGGCAAATTATAAAGTAGCAGGAGCTGACAACATGCCTTGTAAAACAGCTGTGGCAAAACCAGCTCTAGTCTTAGAGTATATAGGCAGGTGATAATGCCTAGTATGCACTGAACTCCAAGTAGCTGCTTCCAGAATATCCTTAGTTGCCACCCCTTAGAAATGCTGTTGAAGTGGCAGTAGCCCTAGTGGAATGAGGCCTAATCCCAGCTGGAACCTCTTTGCCATGATGGGAATAACAAAATGCAATGCAAAAGCCAATCCACCTAGAAATAGTTTGTTTTGACACAGGCTTGCCCTGTGAACTTAAAGCAAAAGAAACAAGTAACTGCTGAGACTGCCTAAAATCTTTAGTCCTGCTCAAATAATAACGCAATTGCCTGTGTACATCTAAAGTGTGCAAAATCTTTTCCCCTTTATTTTGAGGATCTGCAAAAACGTAGGCAAATGAATAGTTTGGTTTAAAGCCACACTAGAAACCACCTTAGGCATAAAGGAAGGATTAAATGATACCTGTCCTTATGGAAAATCAAAAGGGCTCTACTGCCATAAGGGCCTGCAACTCAGACACCCTTCTTGCAGAAGTAATAGCCAACAGAAAAGCAGTCTTCCATGACAAATATTTCAATTCAGCAGTAGCTGCAGGCTCAAAAGGTTGTAGAGTAAGTTTTTCCAACACAAAATTGAGATCCCAAGCAGGAGTAGGAGCTCTGGGTCTTATATTCTTTGCCCCTCTAAGAAACTGCTTGAACAAAGGATGCGAAAACAAAGGTGGGTCACAATCATAGTGAGCTGAAATTGCTGCAGCATGAATCTTTATGGAAGAGAAAGACAAACCTTTGTCCAATAATTCAGTAAGATATTGAAGAGCCACACTCAAATTAGGCTCTGAAATCTCCAAATTCTTTGCTGTACTCCAAAATAAAAATCTCTTCCATTTTTCATGACACTCTCCTAGTACTAGGCCTTCTAGCTTCCATAATCACATTTAAAACTTGTTGAGGAAGCTGAGACCTACCATGCTTCAACACAGAATATGCCAAGCTGTGAGATGAAGAGATTGAAGCTTGACATTGAGCAGATGACCGTCCTTCTGAGATAACAGATGAGGAATCAGAGGTAAAGGCCATGGAGGCTTCTTTACAAGACTCCTTAGAAGTGGGTACCAGTGTTGCCGAGGCCAATCTGGAGCTATCAAAATCATCCTTGGCCTGTCCTGTCTGACCTTTAGTAATACCTTTGGAAGAAGAGGTAGAGGTGGAAAGGCATAGACATGAAGGTTTTTCCAACTGAAAGACAGAGCATCCACTTTCCAAGCTGTGTGATGAAACCCCTTTGTGCAATACTTTGGCAGCTGGTGGTTTAGTGGAGAAGCGAACAGATCTATGTCTGGAGTTCCCCATGACACTGTCAATTTCTGAAATACATGAAGATCCAGTTTCCACTCGTGGGGATCCATGATTTGTCTGCTTAATACATCTGCTAGAAGAGTCAGTTGCCAGTCTCCCATAAAATCATTGCTTGCCTGCATAGAGGATAAGAATGTGTTCCCCTTGCTTGTTGATGTACCACATGACAGTTGTGTTGTCTGTCAGAATCAACACCTGCCCTGGAAGAAGTAACTCCTTGAACGCCATCAATGCAAACTGGACTGCTAACATCTCCTTCATGTTGATATGTAGATGCTGTAGTCTGGCAGGCCACTTGTCTTGTATCCACTTTCCATTTAGATGAGCTCCCCAAGCAGTGTCCGAGGCATCTGTCGTTAAAATCTGACTCGCCTCTGGCCGGGTCACAGAGAGTCCCTTGTTTAGGTGACATTCCTGAGCCCACCACAAGAATTCCTTTTGAAGGCAAGGTATTATTTGAATGACAGTGTCCAAATCTTGGCAGTGCTGTGTCCATACATTTTGAGATACCATTGCAGCTTCCTCATATGCAGTTTGGCATTGGGAAGCACCAGAATACAAGATGCCATGAACCTAATGCTTGAAGGACTGTCCTTGCAGTCAGCACGGACTGATGAGATAGTTGATGGAAGTAAAGTGACAGACTCTTTTGTTTGTCCGGGGTTAAAAGGCCATCTGGGCTGCTGTATTCAGTCTCACACCCAGAAAGCACATGTCTTGAGAGGGTACTAGACTGGACTTTATTTCGTTCACAGAATACCCTAGGCATCTTAGCACTGCTATGACATATTCCAGATGCTGTAGAAGGTGTTCCTTTCTTGAGCCAGAATCAGGCAGTCGCCCAAGTAAGGATAAATTTGAATGCCTTGAAGCCTGAAGTAAGCTATCACTGGAGCCAGAACCAGTAGATAAGCCAAAGGGCAATGCAGAGAACTGATAATGAAAATAGATACTTTCTGCAACTTAGTCTTATGGGCACATGAAGGTAAGCTTCCTTGAGATCCAAAGTTACCATCCAGTGATCCTTGCCCAGCAGAGGTAACAGTTGCTGTAACGTCAACATCTTGAACTTGGGAATGTCCAGATAAGTGTTGAGGATAGATAAATCCAAAATTGGTCTCCCCGTGTTCCCCCTTCTTTGGCACTAGAACAGGCGAAGAAAACTAAGCCCTTTTTTCTGGACAGATGGCTGAATAGCCCCTATCTGGAGTAACTGAGAAACTTGCTTGTGAGCCTCTTTTCTTTGTGGAGGAGGAACATCTGGCATGCCTTTGAAAGGCATTGTGTGGAAATAAAATCTGATGAATGATATCCAGCACCCATCTGTCAGACAATCTTCCTGAGTCCACTGGCAGCTGAAAAGGCAGGTCATTGGTTCTGCTTACGAAAAGGACTGACCTGCCCTCACCAGAAGTCTGAGCAGGTGAACTGTCTGATCTAAGACTGGGAACCATAAGCAGGATATGTCCACCCCTTAGCAGGCCAATTTCTACTAAACGGCTGCACCTGCAAAAATCTTTAACAGTCTGCATAGACTTAGCTTTGTCCTCCATTTTCTTTAAAACTGCTTCCACAGGCGGTCCAAACAACACATCAGACTGTAAAGGAGCATCCAAAATCCTGGTCTTAACATGCTCAGCTAAATTCTGATCCTTCAACCATGCATGTCTGCGGAGAACAGAACTAGTAGCAGCCACGAGGCCTGAACAGCATCAAAACCACACTGCAAAGAATGCTTACCCACTTGTTCAGACACATGAACCAAATCCAGCAATTCTTTACACTCAAAACCTTCCGCCAAAGCATCCACCTTAGATTTCAATTGTGAAAGGAGATAATTCTGATATTTCAGCATATGAAATTGACAATTCAACCCTCATGGCTAGAGTGGAAGAAGTATATACTTTCTTATCCAAAGCCCTTGCCTCTTAATCAGAGGGTACAGGATTTTTAACCACAGAAGCTTTAACACCTTTAGGCCCCTGAGAAACAGTTTCCTGGGACTCTTAAACAAATACTTATGAGCCTATCAGGCTTAACAGGAGCAGGAGGCAAGGAATCAGGGTTCAGAGAAGCCTCTGCAAAACATCCTCCACCACATTCAACACAGGAGGAATAGCTAAGGGCCTATGCTGGGGCAAAACAAGAATTCCCTAAGCCTTTTTCTGGAGTCAGAGTAATCTTGGCCTTCCCATTTAAAGTGCTCCCTCATGGAGTGCAGAGTCTCTGAAAATGAAAAATCCTCAGGAGGAGAAGCTGAAGGAGTGGAATCATCCACATCAGAATCAGAATAAGTAGGAAACTCTTGCAAGTCTTCCACAGAAGACTCTGAAGCCTGTGAACACTGTTCAAAACTATCAAACTCCTGTTCCACCCTAGGCCTCTTATCAGGTGCGGGCATAGAACCTGTAACCAGAGTAATCAAATCTTCTGCCATGTTAAGCATATGTTTCTTAGGCACAGAGCCGAAATGCTAGGAGAAGCCCCTACAGAAGCTGAACTTGGCCTTCCTCTAAAAGAAGCTTTGGCAACAGAAGGAGAGGCCCTAACTACCTTGGGAAGAGAGGGAAGAACAGTTACCTGAGAAGCCCCTCAGCCTGGCCTACCTCCTGAGAGGGCACATCCTGTAACAGTAAAGTATCTGCCTGAGACTCCATAGAGACTCCTGGCAAAACCTCTGGCTCCTGAGCCTTCTAAAGGACCGACGTCCGGGACTGCGGTTCCTCACCCTAGACTTCACTGTTTTGTCCTTGCGCTTCTTAGATGAAGCAGGCGCCGGAGCATCCGGCGGCATAGTATAATTGCAACGCTTCCCAAACACTAACCTAGCACAATCAAGCCTCCTCTTAATAGTGCGCTTGTTAAATCTAGCACAAGAGCGGCAACCAACAACGTCGTGCTCAGGCCCTAAACAAGGTATACACAATGTATGATAATCCCTATGCGGTATCTGCTTCCCACAAGAAATACAGTTATTCACTTTTTCTGACATCCGGTTAAATACTGAGGCAAGAAAAACCAAAATGTTTTAGCCAACTCTGTATTCGGTCTGAAACTCCGGTTCCGGAAAATCTCAGAACGCCAACCTGCACTCGCAAAATTGCTTCTGCATCGGACCATGCGGCAAAAAAGACTGAGGAAATGACGTCGGTCATGCGCATTAGTACCCTGGCGTACTGACGTCAGTCTAAGGCGCCATGGCCGACATCAGCCTTATACTCTGGTATTCGGGCCGACTGGGACGCGGACTATACCCAATTGTCAGGACTGCAGCAAGGGAAGACGAAGAACATCAAGATCAATCCCAGACATTCCACCTGGTCAAAGGGATCAAGTAACTCTGGAGATACAAAAGTTGCTAAGACAAAGAGTCATCCAGGAAGTCCCCGCAGATCAAACCAGATCCGGAACTTATTCAAGGTTCTTTTTAGTTCCAAAAAAAAAGAACAGGGGACTGGAGACGCATCTTAGATCTCAACAGGCTGAACAAATCTGTAAAAAAAAAAAAATCAAAGTTCCGTATGGTGACACTGCAGTCTATACTTCCCTTTCTGGGAAAAGACAATTGTATGTGCTCATTCAATCTCCAGGATGCTACTACCATATAAAAATGGACAGGCGATCCAGAAGGCTTCTAGGCTTCTGGTTGGGAGCCAGTCATTACCAATTCTGAGCTCTGCCCTTTGGTCTCACTACAGCCCCAGGGTGTTTACCAAATGCATGGCAGTAGTCACGGCTCACTTGAGGCATCTAGGATTCCGGGTGTTTCCATATTTAGATGACTGACTCCTGACTGCCACCACTGAGCATCTACTAATCAAGGCAAGAGACACCATCGTTCACCTTTGCTTGGAACTGGGAATTACCATAAATTTTGAAAAATCTGCCTTGTTGCCATCACAGCATACTACCTTTATAGACGCAGACTTAAACACAGTAGACATGGCAGCAAAACTGCCCAAAAACAGGGTACTGACACTGCAGCATCAAGTGTCCATCTTGCTCTCAAAGACAGTACAGGCAAGGTTGGCTCTAAAGATCTTGGGCACTGCGGCAGCTGCTATAACATTAGCACATCTGGAAGTTCTTCATATGAGAGTCCTTCAGTGGCTCCTCTTCGCTCAATGGTCCATGCAGGAGTTACCCATGTCCCACAAGATCTTCATTACAGACTCATGCAAGAAAGACCTACATTGGTGGCTTCAGTCCATGCAGATAACTCTAGGCAGGCCATTCACTCTTCCCCAACCACTAGCCAGTGACCACAGACGTTTCCCAGATGGGGGGGCATCATCTGGGAAAGACCTTCCAAGGAACTTGGCAGGAACACGAATACCACTTGCACATCAATGTCCTACAGATGAGAGCGGTGCTTCTGGCACTGCGGGCATTCCAGAACTCTCATCCACTGGACATGATTGAAATACAGATAGACAACATGTCAGTGGTGTGGTATATCAACAAACAAGGCGGAACCAGATCCTACCCCCTGTGATGAGAGACTCAAAGAGTATGGTAGTGGGCAGTCTCTTCTCAATGCTTTCTGACTGCAGCGTATATTCCGGGGAAATCCAACGTGACAGTGGACAAACTGAGCAGAGCAATTCTAATGCCTCACAAGTGGTCCCTAAAGCAGGAAATTGCAAACCAGATTTTTCGCAAGTAGTGCCAGCCTTGCTGCGACCTGTTTGCCACTTCCATGAACACCAAATGCAGCGGCTACCTTACACTAATTCTCCCACCAGGGGAGTCACCAAGGGATGCACTCATTCACGATTGGCCCCCGGGACTCCTTTATCCTTTTCCCCTGTTCTATTTAATCCCCAAATTTTTACAGAAAGGCAGAGCACTGAGTTGCAGGTTAATACTCACAGCTCCATACTGGCCTCCTCAGATCTAGTTTATTTTCCTGTGGCCGCATCTCCAAGAAGAGCCGTGGATTCTGGACCCAGTACCAGATCTTCTGACTCATCAGTCAGGGGACCCTCCATCCCTCTATCCAGACCCACAAACTGACAGCTTGGCTGCTCCACTTCCAATCTTAGCCAGGCTTCCAGACATATCACCTACATTGAGACATATTCTAGTTTCAGCTCATAAGACAACAACTAGAAAGCTTTATGCTAGCAAATGGAAAAGATTTTCTTGTTGGGCTTCCAAGAATCAAACAGATCCCTTCACAAACCCTCTAAGTACAATTTTAGACTTCTTAGCAGAAATTTTTAATGAAGGTGCAGCAGCTACCATATGAATACAATTAGCCGCCATATCTAACTACCACATAGGAGACACGGGATCAAAAATAATGTCTCACAGATTGTGCAAAGCCTTCCTGAGAGGTACATTTTTACCAAGGCCTTCAAGAGAACCACCACCTCCTTGGGACCTTAATTTGGTACCGACTATGCGGATTCTCCCGCCATATGAACCAGCTTCCCCTTGCCAACTAAAATTTCTAACCTGGAAAACAGTCTTTCTGGTAGCCATTACTTCAGCTAGGAGGGTTTCGGAACTTCAAGCTCTGTCCATACGCTCTCCCTACTTAGTTTTTCATAAAGACAGTCTCTCTCTCTCTCAGAACAAATCCTTCATTTCTTCCTAAAGTATATTCTGAAACCAATTTAAATCAATCCATTGACCTGCCTGTTTTCTTTCCAAACTATGGCAACAAGGCAGAATATTCCCTACACCAACTGGATGTATACAGACAATTGCGCTTCTATCTGCATAGGACAAAGGAGATTAGAAAGTCCGACCAGTTATTCGTTTCCTTCTCAGATAACAAGAAAGGTGCTCCAATATCAAAAATTACATTGTCAAAATGGCTTACTGATACTATTACCCATGCATATAATTCCCAACAGACAACTACCAGGAAAGATTAGAGGTCACTCAAGATCCGTGTCAACTTCGACCACCTTTCAGGCCAGATTACCTTTGGATTCAATCTGTGCTGCAGCCACATGGGTCAAACCACATACCTTTATCACTCATTACAAAGTAGATTGGCCTCCCGGAACAGGGCTTCCTTTGGTTCCACTGGTTCCCCTGTTCTGAAGAATTTATTCCCTTGAGCCACCCAAGAAAGAAAGTGCTAGGGACACTGTCCCAACCAGCAAGAATGTAGGCAAGACAGGACAACATAACATTAAGAAGTTATGTACTCACCGTAACGTTCCATGTTTGTTGTCCATAATCTCACCTTCATTCTTGCGTCCCACCCTCCTTCCCTCAACTTTCACTCCTGGAGGATAGAGAGGAAATTGTTATTGGTTGCAAACTGCGTTCTCTACTTCCCTTCTGCCTCGTGGCATACGCTAATAGCTATTATCTTTGGGATTTTTGGTAGCTAAAATTCAGATGTGTTATTATTGCAAACAAGATCTGGATTATCTTCCCTGAGCATGATGGGATATGGTATAGCCTCGAGCCAGTGGAAGCTCTCCAGCTTTAGCATTAGGCCGAGTCGGAACTGATGCTCGGTTCCGAACCCAACCAGCAAGAATGAAGACAAGATTATGGACAACAAACATGGAACATTATTGGCAAGTACATAACTTCTTATTCTCCCAAGTAAATGAAGAATGTTGGATATATGAGGAACAAATAAGAGGTACTTGGTACCATGTTTTCTAGGAATGTCCCAAGTAGATTTTAAGATAAAATTATAGGAATTGGTAACGCAAATATTCAGGAAAAGATCACACTAACTTCTTTGTTACTTTTGGGCTTAGGTGGAAGCTGGAGCTACAATATATTAATAGCTTAGTTTGGTTTAATTATGACAGTGACTAAAAAAACTATCACTAAAAACTGGAAGGCTGCTAACATACCGTCCATGCAGGTTGTGAAAAATACAATAAAACCGCTAAAAAAGAGGGAAGAGGGCAGCACTAAAGACTAAACAGACAAAAGTACACTGTAAAAAAAACAGGCCCTGTAAATAACCAGGGATAATGGATTATAGAAGGCTGGTTTATAAAAGAATATCCCAATTAAAGAAAATGCAAGTACAGTAAAATATCTCATGAGGTGAAAGATTAAGATATGTACGAGGGTAGTGTGACAGCGGTGAAGTCTGCGGTGGGTGTGACAGATGCATTTAAGGTGGAGGTGGGATTACATCAAGGATCAGCTCTAAGCCCTTTCTTATTTGCAATGGTGATGGACAGGTTGACAGATGAGAGCAAACAGGAGACCCGTAGACTATGATGTTTGTAGATTACATTGTGATCTGTAGTGAGAGTAGGGAACAGGTGGAGGAGACCCTGGAGAGGTGGAGATATGCTCTAGAGAGAAGAGGAATGAAGGTCAGCAGGACTAAGACAGAATATGTGTGTGTGTGAATGAGAGGGAGGATAGAGGAATGATGAGGATGCAGGGAGTAGAGGTGGCGAAGGTGGATGAGTTTAAATACTTGGGATCAACAGTTCAGAGTAATGGTGAGTACGGAAGAGAGGTGAAAAAGAAAGTACAGGCAGGATGGAGTGGGTGGAGAAGAGTGTCAGGAGTGATTTGTGACAGACGAGTACCAGTAAGAGTGAAAGGGAAGGTCTACAAGAGGGTAAGGAGACCAGCTATGTTATATGGGTTGGAGACCATGGCACTGACAAAAAGGCAGGAGTCAGAGTTTGATGTGGCAGAGCTGAAGATGTTAAGATTTGCATTGAGTGTGACGAGCATAGACAGGATTACGAATAAGTA
Source organism: Protopterus annectens (assembly GCF_019279795.1). NCBI lineage: Eukaryota > Metazoa > Chordata > Ceratodontiformes > Protopteridae > Protopterus > Protopterus annectens. Next base: position 1,839,318,349 of record NC_056737.1, on the reverse strand, counting down.
TATTAGAGGGTCAGCCCAGGTTGGAAGGTTTGGAGACAAAGCCAGACAGGCAAAATTACGTTGGTTTGGACATGTGCTGAGGAGGGATGCAGACTATATTGGGAAAAAGATGCTAAGGATGAAACTGCCAGGTAACAGGAAAAGAGGAAGGCCTAAGATAAGGTTTATGGATGTGGTGAGAGAGGACATGCAGGTGGTTGGTGTGACAGAGCAAGATGCAGAGGACAGGAAAAAATGGAAACAGTTGATCTGCTGTGGCGATCCCTAACGGGAGCAGCCGAAAGAAGAAGACGACTGCTCTCAAAACTTGCTGCCTTGGTCTAAATAAAAAAAGGCAAAAATACTATTGATAAAGAGGAAACTTATATGTAACATGAACGTATAACACAGCACAAAGCTGATGACCATTAACTGTTTTACAGTGTGGTGGTGCTGCGGTAGCGTTGTTGCCTCATAGTTAGACATTGCCCGTTTGATTCTCAGTTAGAGCGTCTTCTGTGTAGCGGCATGCGTGAATGGGCATTCCTTCGTTGAAGGTTGTGCGTTAGGCCCGGCAAGCCAGTACGTAAAAATCTACTGCCAATCATTAGCGGACCGGAATTCCGCTGTGGCGACCCCTAACCGGGAAAAGCCAAAAGACACAAACAAACTGTTACTTGATCTCTGATGTCAAATTGTAAATATTGAACTGTTAATACATGGTTAAACTATAAAAATGCATCTGTGGCTTTGTCCCCTGCCTTGCCACTGTTCTGGCACTGTTCACAGGTCCTGCAGTAGCCTGTCACATCCTTTGCAATACTACTCAAATATTTGCATAAATCATTGTTTAGTACACTTCATGCCCATATGGCCTGAAAAACACATATCATGGGCAATGGCCAGAAGGGTCCACAGATAGGCTCTAGACAGTGTATTAACTTCTCCCTCTAGCCCTCCTTCAGGGGTCCATTCTCTGCACAAGAACAACCCTTTGACCCAGGTTACAGGCTCCCCTCTCACCCTTGTAGAATAGAAAACTCTTTGGCTACTTCCCTCTAAGTCCTGTAACGTAGGGTCTTGAGTGCCGTCTGCATTAATTCCTTCCTGGTGACCCTCTAAGCTCTCCTTAAAAAATAAGTCTTGCATCTTCTGCCAGTAATGCTACAAATTCTAGATATAATCACCTACCTCAACTCCTGAACAAGGAATGCCAAGTACCTTACAACTGCTGTAGCTGAGTTTCCTGCTTGCTAATACTGACCAACTCCTCCTCTGAAACAACAATGTTCACCAGCACTGGTTGAAGGTGTGGGCCTCAGCTGGATGTCCCTCTGCCATCTCGACATCTTTGCGCCAGGACTAGCAGAATGTAACTGCATGAACACAAGGTGCTTTTACAACATCTGTGGGATATGTTCAAACACAGCCACCTGCTTTGCTCCCTTATTCTTCTTCCCAATCCAGGCAACCTCTGGCCAGTAGCACCTGAAACAGTTTCACTCACAATGTTCTAAGTGGAAAACACAGTGACCAGGCACGTATTGCTCATTTTTAACCACTGTAGTCTGATAGGTATGAAGTGGTGTCCCTCTTGATAAAGGTCTCTTTCCCCTCCACCACAACAGGATACAGACAATGTTAGTAGTTTGGGACCATGGTCATCTCCAGACAACCTACCTTTGTTGTACTACTTGCTCTTCTTGCTGCTTCCTGAAATGTTTGCCACTTACCCTGCTTCAGAGGAGTGTGGAATCATACATCTCCCTTGCAGCTGCACTTAAAAAAAAAAATCTAACCCCAAGAACTGGGCATGTAAAAGAAACTGCATATTCCTCCTTTACTTGTGGAACCTGATGTGACTGTTTAGATGGCTTCTTATGGTTTCCTTTATACCAATGTGTACTGCTGGGCACCCTATTCCTATGCATCTCCAAAATACTGAAGTCCTCTTACACCCAATCCCCTCATCAGTGCTACACACACTGTATGCCAGCTAGGTCCTCGTATCTTCAAGCAGAGTATAGATGGCTTGTTCCCTCACTAAAAGATTTCCAAGCATTTCAAATGTGGTGACATTACATCCACTCATCAACTTATAAAACAAAGTGCTCAATTCTGAAATATATTCACTCTCACTGTCATTTGACTTTCTTCTGTACTCCCTGAATGACTTTCTATACACTTTTGGAGTCTGTTTAAGACATGCAAGTAAACAGTCTAACTTTAACATAAAATTATAAATTCAATGGGACTAAGTTTGGAAACTGCATGCATGGCTCTCCCCATGAGCAGGAGTTAAAAACCTCACCAAATCCACTTGGTCATCTTGATGCTGACTACACACCCTTATGAATGGCATAAAAACTATAAAATAAATCCCCCTTTTTAAATTGTTGGAAAAATGTTGTACTGACCTAGGCATCTAGGGTTTGGCTTGTCCCTCTTCACATAACTTATGTATCCCTGATAAAGGATGACTAACTCTCACTCATGCGTAAAGGATGATCAACTCTCACTCATGCTAACACTGTTCATCTCTCTCTCTCTCTCTCTTTTGCCTCCAGCTGCTGTGAGTCACAGATGTTCCATCTCTAGTTCAAGCTTCCTCCATGGGTAAAATGAACTGCCACTTGTCTGCTCTTGCACACTAATAGCAACTGCTAGACTGTCTCCAGTTTTATTGAGCTGGATTTCAGCTGCATTTAAATTAGACATACTAGTAAGCAGGACTTCTTTAGCTTTATACTTCTTAGTCAGCTGTGACATCTTAGCACAGTTTTCAGAGGAGCTCACTTCTTCCCGTTTTCCTACAGTTAATTTTACTTCAAAATAAAAATTGTGAGCAAAACTACATTTCTGTATACTTACCTTGTCCCTGTAAGGGTACATCCACCTTTGGAGACAAAGCTACTTTAGATGTTAAAAGAAGCTGGATTCCAATATCCCCAACATGCACTCAAATGTCAAGGCAAAATACTTGATTAGTAGGTTCTTAATAAGCTTACAGCAAGTAGATCATCAGGTTGTGGGACAGAACACAAACAGGTCTGATGGCTGTAAGAGGAATGATCTCTTGAGACATACCACTAGCAACTAACAAGTTAAAGAAACAGGATGCACACAAAATTTAATTCACTAAACATTTGACCAATACAACCTGGTCTCAAGTGTAAATAGCAATATATTACCCATACAGAGCAAAGCCCTGTCAGATCCAGCTTCATATAGACCCATTACAATTTTAAACCCTGATCATAAAGTATTTATGTCTATTATCTTTTACCTAGGTAAAAGAATGGAAAAAGTGTTGCAGAAATTGAGAACACATCGATAAACGTGTGTTTTTGTGCAGGAGAGGAAAAAAATATGCAATATTAACGGAACAATGATGACAACAGGGAACCAGAATGTAAGAAAATATCACTGTTGCACAGAAATCCATCAACTGAATAAGTTGGGATTTTGTGAGTAGGGAAACGGAAGCATTTGCATTTCCTGAAACAATAAACATAATTAAGAGGATATATGAATGATCAAAGGCAAGAATTAAAGAGCGAGTATTATTCTCCAATAAATTGTGTTTGAACAGAGGAAACAGGCAGGAGGGGTCCTCTTCCCCCTTATTATTTGCTTTATATTTATAGCCATTGGCAAAGAAAATAAGGGACTCGGATATGTTAATCAAGAAAAGTTGGCTATTTGCAGATTATATTATTTTGTACATGGCAAGTCCAGAAAAGACATTTTGGTGCTGTGGAATGTTTTGAGACAGTTTCAAGTCTTTTCAGGGTATAAAACTAAAGATGATAAAACAAAGGCTATAACCATAAATTATGTACCCACAAACTTACAGGGCAAGGTAAGATGAACTATTTACAACATGGATTAAAATGTCTTCTGTTATGGCAACTAAGGATATGTCGGAAGAGATTCTTATAATACAAAAATTGAAAATTTGAAACCTCGTGTTTATGGATGTGGACATTAGCATACAAGCAGTGAAAATGTTTTTAATCCCATTCATTTTATATACAGGTCAATCATATTTTTATTGATCAGAGAAAAAGTTGTGGACAATAATTAATAAAGAGGTGAAGGAATTTATATGGGTGGGCAACAGGGCCAGAGTTAAGTGGGGTAAGCTGATCCTCCCAAGGTGGTTTAGGAAAACCTGATTTGAAAGGATAATTTAGAGCTATAAGTTAAGTCTCACAAACATAACACAAACTATAAGTTATGTATTCACCCATAACTAGGCATCTATGTTGCCCATTTTCATTCTTCCTCACTTATGGGTTAGGATCCCATCCTCGGATCCAACTCGGATGCATACTAAAGACTTCGGATCCAATTCTTGAGCTCCTCCCTCTACCCACAAGGCCCCATTCAATCCCCATTACATCGGATCGAGTTTGCTGTTCTCAATTATAGACCAGGAACAGAAAAGAAAGTAGAAAAGATAGGGCTCAAACCTATAACTGTAGGTTCCAAACACAGTCACGGCCTCATTGAAAGATAATGCATTCACTACTTTAGGCATGAATAAAGGAATAGTCTATACCCTGTCTTTGAAAAAAATAAGAAAGGGAGGAATAGCTATGAGTACCTGAAGCGCTGAAACTCTCCAAGCTGAAATGAGGACCAGAAAGACGACAACTTTCTAAGTATAGAATATGAGGTTTGCTGATATTGCTGGTTCAAAAGAAGGTAAGGCATGCTTCTTCAACACAAAGCTAAGATCCTAAGTTGGAGTAATAGGCTTTCTAGGTGGTCTATTTTGCAGGGCCTTTCTAAGGAATAATTTGACCTAGACCTGGACATAAGAGTGAGAGGTATCAAGTGGAGATAGCTGACAGGTGGGCTTAGATGAAAGAGTAGGCCAGGCCTGTATGTAAAAGTTCACACAGATATTTCAGAAAGGAAGGTAGCTCTGACCGTTTGGGATCCCATCCATTTCTTTGGCACCAACAGGAGAATCTCTTCTATTTGGCTATGCAAGATTTTCGACTGATGGATCCCCCGCCTTCTTGGAGAATCTTAACATCCACAGAAAAATGGTGCCTGTAAGGAATTCACAAAGTTATGTTTAGGGATGACAGACTGGGGTGTAGCAGTAACCATTCCTGTTGAGTGATGAGATCTACCTGGTGTGGCAGCTTGCAGTACATGCCCCTGGCTATAAGAGAGAGAATCCATACTGTCTTGACCAAATGGATTTTTCTTTCTTTTTGGGTCTTTAGAAGAACACATGGAATAAGGGGTAGTACAGAGAAGGAGTAGAGGAATTTCTATGTCCACTAAAAACAAAAAAAATGTATCCTCCAAGCTGAGGGCAAGGGTCCCTGGTGCAAAATTGTGGAAGCTGTTTGTTGGCCTTTGAAGCAAATAGGTCTATCTGAGGAGTTCCCAATAGTAAAAGAAGCCCTGGAAAACGTGTCTGCTCAGGGTCCATTCATGTGAGGTCCTCTAAGGACCTGCTTAAAGAGTCTGCTAAGACCCTGCCCTGTGACAGGATGTATGAGGCTGTGAGTAACATGTTTTCCTGAGTGGCAAGGTCAGAGGTTTTCTGTGCCAATCTGCACAACTGGTAAGATCTGGTCACTCCTTTCCTGTTTATGTACTACATTACTGCTGTATTGTCTGTGAATACTAGTAGAGTACTTGGTACCTGGTTTCTACAGATGTGAAAAAAAAAAACCCTATAGAGCTTGGGTGAGGGTCTTCATTTCTGTCATGTTCATTTAGTAGCACTAGCTGCCATCTGCTCTGTACTACTGGGTGTCTGTCCAGGCACCCCATGCCTTGTCAAAGGCATCTGCTTCCACTTCCTGAAGTGGGGTTGGAGTACTGAAGGGAAGTTGTGGGTTGGGATTCCCCTGCTCCTTCTACCATAACAGTTACCATACAAAACAGGGTAAAAGGGGGATAAATAGGTCTGAGTGCTGAGGTCAAACTGTTATCTGGTACCATTAGATTTTCCTCACAACTTGGGGAAGCAGCTGCCATGAACCACAGAGCAATTAGGATCTCCCTTGCTAAGCACTGTCTGAAGGAGGCATGGTTGTGGAAGTAGTTTGAAAGGCTCTGCACCTTCTCTTGAGGTAAGAAGGCCTGCATTATTTTTGTGTCTGGCCTGTGACCCAGAAAAACTAAGTTCTGAAATGGTTACAGGGAGGACTGTTTGTAGTTGATCGTGAGCCCTAGCTGAGACAGGAGGTGGACGAGGATGAATTGGAGATGCTGTTGGAGAATTTGTGGTGAAGTTACTTGGATTAACAGGTTGCCTAAAAGCAGGGAAAAAAAATCTGAATTCCCCAGGTTCGGCAGAAGGCAAATACTGGTGACAAGACACTGTGACAACTCTTAGGACTGTGGTAAAGTGAGATGAGCCAGTACAAAACCTGAGGAATCTTCTGCAAGAGGCCTAAATTGGTATATGAAGGTAAGCATCTTTCAGACTTGGGGAAACTAGAAAACCCTGGGGCAGAATGAGAGGCAGTAGAGTGTGCTGGGAGAGCATTTTAAGAACTTTCAAGAAGGTATTTAGTAAGAAAAGATCCAGTATGGGTCCCCACTGCCCTTCTTTCCTTGGCACTAGGAAAAAGTCTGGAGTAAAACCGTTTCCCCACAATTCTTCTGGCACTGGCTCTACTGTGCCTTGTGCCAGTAGTTCCTGAAAAATACGTGGGAGCAGATGAATCTGACTTTGTAGAAATGGGGGCATGCCATTTAGAGATGGAATCTGTATCCAAGACATGGCATAATCAGTTTTTATGATAGACAGCATACACCTGTCTGTGGCAATCTTTTCCTAGCTGGAGAAAGATTGGGTCAGTCTTTTCAAGAGGACTAGGGTAAGGCTGGGGGTGAGGGGCAAAGGAGGTTGAAGATAGTCACACAGATTTTCCCCAAAGGGAGGCCTCTCAGGTTCATAGGTTCATACCAGGCTATCTGCCCTGGGGCAATTATAAGCCTAGCCCGATTCTGTATGGCTTACGCCACCCCTTGATTCGAGTATACTGTGCCCTTTTTAAGGTTTAGTTTACTGTGCCTCTGTCTAATAGTGACACGGGAGTAATCCCTGGGACAAACCTACGATCCCCCATCCACTTATCGAGATTCTTCTTGAAGAGATTCAATGAGGTGCTCTGCCTCACATGAACTGGAATTCTATTCCAGAGCGAAGGGAGCCTCTGGGTTATGAACCTGTCCCTCCAGCAAGTTCTATTTATTTCTGTGCTGAGGTTCAAGTCCCTCAAGCGTGTGGCTCTAAGGGATTTAGATTTACTGAGGTGGAGCATTGTCCATTAATTCTGGATTTGATATAGCTTTGTATGTCAGGCATAGATCGGCTCGAAGTAGGCGGTATGCAACTGAGTAGAGCTGGAGTTTTTTTTAACCGAGCAGCATATGGCATCTGTTTGAGACCCTTGATCCTCTTGGTGAGATACTTTTGGGGTCTTTCTAATTGCTGCAGGTGTCGGGTAAGGTACATCCCAAAAGGGGCATTGTATTCTATGATGGGCCTGATGAGGGATGAATAAAGGGGCACGATTACCTCTCTTGATCTAGATGTAAAACCCTTCGTGATGAGGTGGGCTATGTAAAAGGTCTTTCTAACCACTTTGGCAATGTGGTTTTCAAAGGAGAGATTGCTATCAACTTGGGTCCCCAGGTCCCTAATAACTTTCTCTGTACTTAATGGGTTTCCGCCTATGTGGTAATTTCTGGGCACATTGTTTTTGCCAAAGGGTATGACTATACATTTTTTGGCATTTAGCTTTAAACCATGGCGCTGGCACCAGTTATCTGTCTCTGTGAGACCTTTTTGGAAGGATGTTTGTGTCAGCTGGAGAATTGATTACGGCACCTAGTTTGCAGTCGTCTGCGAACTTCGTGAGCCATAGTCCTCCCACGTTTGCCTGTACCTCGGAAAAGTATATACCGAACAAGAGTGGTCCCAGGACAGAACCCTGTGGGATGCCACTTGTGACTGGTTTCGAGTCTGACATGGCTCCAGCAACTCTCACTCTGTGGGTTCTGTCTTTGAGCCAGTTTGAGACCCATCTTGTGACATAGGGGTTAATATTTAAGTTGGATAGCTTATCTATGATGCCCAAGTGGGGTATTGTGTCAAATGCCTTTGCAAGGTCCAGATAGGCTGTGTGGACTACCTTCCCTTCATTTATGGCTTTGGTGACTGTTTCAAAGAAGTCAACCAGGTTCAAAAGGCAGGATCTGCCCTTGGCAAAGCCGAACTGGGTAGGATCTAGTGTCTGTAGGTCCCCAATGTCTTTGTTTATGAGCTCCATGATGATCCTCTCCATAGCCTTGCAGACTAAGCTAGTCAGGCTTATGGGGCGATAGTTTCCAGGGTCCGTAGAGGCTCCACCTTTGTGGAGTGGGACCACTGTTGCTGTACGCCATTCTGTGGGCACATATCCTGTAGTGAGGCTGAGATTGTATAGCTGTTTTATTTGAGGGATTAGTTCCTCTTGTAGTTCATGTAGGACGCAACCTGGGATGCCATCTGGTCCCATGGAAGCAGTGTTTTTTGCTTTGGAGAGGGCAGCCTTCACCTGAGCATCTGAGATGTTTGGGAGGCAGCCCTCTGCCAGGATAGATACTTGCTCTTTTGGGGGGGGGGGGGGAGTTTGCACTGAACCGGTCTGCCAGGATATTGGCGATGTCTGTGGGTTCAGTGTATTTTTTGTCGTTTAGAATCAACTCATAACAAGTCTGGGAGTTGCATCCCTAACTGAAAAAAGCCTTATGATGGTCTTTGGTGCCCTGTGCAATTTTTCTCTCGAAGCTGGCCTTGGAGGATTTTATGAGGGATCGTAATTTTTTGCTAGTACTGATCAGAGATGCCTTTCCTATTAGGGATTTTGCTCTATCATGTAGCTTCCTCCTTCTGTTGTACAGTTTATTTATGGCAGGGGTCCACCAGACTGGACACCTGCCTTTGGATGATTGGGTCTTGGTTTTGTTTGGGATAGCATGATCCATGCATTCCTGGAGATGTCCGTAGAATGCATTTATATAGGATTCTGCAGTTTGGGCTGTAGTTTCCACTGGCCCTGGGGCCTTGAAGGATTCCACTTTGGTTTTGAGAAGTGAGAAGTTCGCTTTTGAGAAGTTTTTCACTGTGGTTTTCTGGGCTGGGGGTGGGGTCGGGATGTGGACATCCAGTGAAATTAATTTATGGTCTGATCTTACCAATGAAGGATATACTTCTGGTGTGGAGCATAGAGTCCCCATGTTGGTAATGATCAGGTCTAGTATGTTGTCCCCTCTTGTGGGAGTGGTGACTAGTTGTTCCATAGCATTTGAGTTTATAATTTCCAGGAATCTTTGGGCTAAGGTGCTGGGGCTTGAGTAGTGCTCCCAGTCAATGTTTGGGTAGTTGAAGTCGCCCAATATAATGGTGTTCGGAGAGATCTTCATGTTCTCCAATGTTTTCAGGAAAGCGAATGGGATTCCTGACTTTGAGAGGGTGGCCTGTAGGATGTTATAAACTGACAAGCAGTCTTGCCCACTGTTAGTTGCACATGGATGGTCTCCGATACTTCGTGCAATGCCACTAACCTGCCGGTCTGGATATCCTTGATAAATATGGAAACTCCCTCCTTTTGTGGTTCGGTCCGGGTTTTGGGGCGAAAAGCATGATACGAGGTATAGCCTGGTAGTGCTGGGGTGCTCTCTGGAGCCTTGAACCAGGTTTCTGTCACTGCACAGATATCGATGTTCTCCATACTGAGGAGAGCTTCAAGTGCGTGCATCTTGAGGTTAAGACTTCTGGCGTTTAGCAGCATTACCCTTAGTTTCTTGTTCCTTGTGCTGTCTATGGGGGTGGGTTTAACTTTTGAGCCTTGCCTAAAAAAGGCACTATGGGGGTGGCAAGAGCCTTTGCCAATATCCGAAAGCCCAGTGGTGACAGGTGCAAGCCGTCCCTAGCCTAGCAACGTGGCTTGTCGAGCATGTCATCCCAGGCTGACAGACACTGGATCCCCTTTGAATGACACCAAACTTTTAGCCAATTGTTAAAATCGATCATTTTGTCTTTGTACTGTGGCATCATTCTAGGTGAGGGTAAGATGCTGCTCAAGGTCAGGGTCATACCAGCCTGGGCTACATGATCAGAGAGCTCCTCTATGTCTCTTTTCATGTAGTCCAGGGAGGTACGTCTCAGGTCATTCACACCAGCATGTACAATGACTGAGTCATATTTGTATTTGCTTTGGAGTGACCTGAGTGCTTGCGTTATATGTCGGATCCTAGCACCCGACAGGCAGGTCACCGTGACCTTCTCTTTATTCAGCCTGGTGAGCGGGACGTCAGATGAGGTATCTTCTGTGGTTTATCTGAGAATGTCTTCCTGGGAGCCTTCCTGTGTTTCTGGCTATGACTAGGGCCCATTTTGTCAAAAAGAGGTAGGTTTGTTTGGGAAATTCCTCTGGTGTCTAGGTACAAATGTTAAGTGAAGCTACCTGCAGTCCTTCATGGTTTTACCCTGCTCTTGATGGGCTTTGAAAAGATTGGCAGCTTGGAAACCAAACAAGAGATCCTTGTCTAAAGGGGAGTTCAATATTTTGCTTTCAAGTACTCAGGAATACGCTGGCTATGTAACCATGCATACCTGTAGATTACAGCGCTCTAGACAAGGCCTCTACAGCATCAAAACTGCATTAAATGCTGTGCCTGGCCACTTGTGTAGCCTGATTAAGTAAGGATAACATTTGTTGATTAGAATTATGTATCCTGCAAATTCGCCATTACCTTATGTAAAGAACTAATAATGGATATCAAGTATTTGGTCATCTGGGTTTGTTAATTATTAATCCAGAATGCCAAAATAGAGGCGGTATAAACCTTTTTATCCCACCTATCCACAGATCTGTTATCCTTGTCCGAAGGGATGCCACTGGCAATGGGAAGGAGTTTAGAAAGCTTATCAGATGTAAGGGAAGTTACAGAAGGGTTTGATACTGGATTTTTAAACAGAAACTTAAGATCACAGGTTCATAGTAGATTACCAGGCTAACGGCTTAAGGACCCTTACAAGTCTAGTCAATATAATCAGATTTTACCCAATATAAGGCCACTAGTGGTAAGAGGATGGCAGGAATTTGTGCCTGTGCATTGACCATCTTACAGACTGACTCTGTCCATAAGGGACAAAGACACTACCTCAGGTGTGAATTTGTGATTCCCCACCCGTTGATCCAAATTGCGTTTGAAGGGAGCCAGGAAGGAGCTCTGCTTAATGTGAATAGGAAGCCTGTTCCAAAGAATAGGCGATCTCTGAGGCACATATCTGTCTCTCCCCAGCATGTTTTGTTTAAGTTCTAAGTTTAAATCCCAAGGCTTGGTGACCCTCATGCTGTTGGACTTGTGGATGTGTAGCAGCTCCATTAGGCCTGGATTTGTGAGTGCTTTGTAGGTCAGGGATACGTCACACCTTAATACTCGGTAGGAGACACAGTAACGGGACAGGGCTTTTAGTCTATCTGCATAGTTCATGTTGTTTACACACTGCATTTTCTTTGTGAGGTCTGAGTACAGCAGGACTATAATTTCCTTGGATCTGGATGCCATACTTTACTGATAAGTTGTGCCACATAGAAAGACGTCCTCACCACTGTGGATATATGGCAGTCAAAGCTCTGGTTAGTATCTATCTGTGTAACTAGATCTCTCAACTTTGAGTCTACTCTTAGGGGTGTGCCATTTATTTGCAAGGGTATCTGACTTCCCAAAGGGTATGATAATGCATTTCTTTGCATTTAGTTTTAGGCCATGGTTGTGGCACCAATCTTCTGTTTAATCTAGACCCTCCCATAGGTTATCTATATCATTGGGGGATTCAGTGATTGCTCCCAGGTTGCAGTGATTGGCAAACTTTTGTCATCCAGAGCCCTTCCACATTAGCCTCGACTTCAGAGAAGTAGATTCTGAACAGGAGTGGTCCCAGCTCTGAGCCCTGTGTCGCACCACAAGTAACCGGTCTCTTTCTGGATATGGAGTCACTCACTTTAGCCAAGTGTCCTGTGCAGGAGCCAACTAGTCATCCATCTGGTGACACAGGGATTTTTGCCGAGTTTTGTGATCTTATTTATAATACCCGAGTGGGGAATTGTGCCAAATGCCTTTGCCAGGTCAAGATAGGTATGCACTGTTTTACTGTCATCCATGGCCTTAGTGACTTTCTCAAAGAAATCCACCAGATCCAGTAGGCATGACCTGTCCTTACAGCTGAATTGGGCCGGGTCCAGTGTTAAGTTTCCTATGTCACTATTTATCAGAATCATGATTATTCATTCCATGGACTTGCATACAAGACTAGTCAAACTTGTAGGTCTGCAATTTCCTAGGTCAGCAGATGGTCCCCCTTTATGCAAAAGGATGATTGCTGCTGTCCTCCATTCTATTGGGACAAAGTTAGTCCAGAGGCTGTGGTTAAAGAGAGATCCTAATGGGCCTGATAAGTCCTGATTTAAGCGGTTTAAGCGGCAACCTGGTATAATCATTAAGTTCCACTGAAGCTGTGTTTTTAGCTTTAGGGAGTGCATTGCAACCTGTTCTTTGGTGATAACTGGCAGTGAAATGGTGGGAGGTATTTCTTAGGGGGGAACCGGGGGTGACAGAGAGGTGAAATTTGAGCTGAAGTTTTCGACCAGCAGATTTGCTACATCTTTTAGCAGAGTACAGGTAATGCCATCTATAACTAATACTGCACACTGCTGGGTATTGCCCTTAAGACTGCAGACATAATTGAAAAGTGTCTTATGGTCAATCCTCACCTTTGGAAACTATTTTTTTACCTCAAAGCCTGCTTTCAGAGACTTGACCAGCAGCCTGAGTTGTCTGTTTAGACTAATGTTCTGTTGTGCACATTCCCTCTTACTTCTCAACAAGATTTTCTTTGTTTTACAACCTATTGATAACTAGGGGTTCACCAGGGTAGCTTGTTTTTTGCGGTTTGACCTAGATTTATTTCAGTCTGCTACTGACATTCCTGTGCAGCTTGCAGCTGTTTATATGGTCATACAGGGCTTTTGGGTACACCTTTGCATAGGTTTCTGTGTTTTCTGAATTTGGGAGAACTTGGAAACTAGCTACGCCATCCCTTAATAGGGATAATTTACCTTAGAGAATTTCTTAAAGTTTTTGGGATTAGGAGATCATCACGTACTTTATAAAATCTGTCTTGTTTTTTGGGAGCCAGAGGCTGGAGTCAGAGGCAGCAGAAGTAGACTGAAAAACATCCAACATCCAAAAAAGCCTCAACAGCTGGAGGTATAATTTAGGAGTCTGGATTAGAAATGAGACTGTGGTGGCAGCTAAGGATATGTGGGAAGAGACTAAACAGAAGATAATACAAAAACTGAGAAACAAAGCTCTGTTCCATGGATATGGATATTAAGATACAAGCCATTAAAATATTTATAGTCCCTTTAGTCTTATACACAAGTCAGGCATACTTTTATCAACCAGAGAAGTTGTGGATAGCAATTAAATAGAGCTGAAGGATTGCATCTGGGAAGGGAAGACAGCATGGGTCAAGTGAGATAAGCTGACTCTGCCAACAGAACAAGGAAGACTAGGGTTACCTAATTTGAGGAGGTATTTTACAGCAATACAGTTAAGGCTCTTATATAGAGCACAAGCAGAAAACTACAATTCAAAGTGAAAAGGAATGATGCTGACACAGGGAGGAAGCTCAGGAAATAAGGAGAGATTGGGATTTTGGATACAGACTCTTAAGGAGAACAACCAAAATCATACAGAGTATTATACTCATAAGCAGGGAGTATTCTAAGAACCAAACCAGCATGAAAATGGAGAAGAAATTTTGCAGATAGGGATGACTATGGTCAGGGATGCGGGTTCCTATCAGTTCGTCGAAACTTCAGCAGTTCAAACACCATATGTTCGAACTGTGAAGTTCGAAAACTGATTATCGCGAAGCCACGGAACACCGAATTCTTTACCAGGGAAAGAATTTGGTGGGCCGTTTCTGTGGCTTCGCTAGTTCCAGCACTGTGGTGGAACGTTACGGGTCGGGTTCAGGTAAGTGTACAATTGTGCGGAGGTTAGGGTGTGGGTTAGGTGAGTTAGGGTTAGGACGCAGGTGAGGTAGGAGTGCCATAGTGACAGACTTTAAAGTTAGAGTGAGACAGGTGAGTTAGGGTTAAGGCGCGGGTCAAGTGAGTGCGCGATGGGTTAAGGTAAGTGGATAGATAGTAGTGTATGTACAGTTTAGTGTAGGGTTAGCTGTAGGATTTTAAGTGTATGGGTGTGGATTGCTGCTTTTTTGGTGTGCTTGTGTTGTGTGTGTGTGTTTCTTGGAAAAGCGATTTTTTTCCCCTGGGGAAAAAAAAAAAATCGCTGTTCTAAGCCTTCGATGGTTTTGCACTTCGAGGTTAGAAGTTCGAACATATGGTGTTCGATCTTCTGCCATTTCATCAAAGTGATATAGACGCAGGGATGCAGATAATAGGCAAGGTGGGCTGGAATATACTAGAGAAAACTGGCAAAGGAACAAAGGTATTGGGAGCAAATAACTACAAAGGGAAAGGTAACAGACTGGGAAGAGGCCAAGAATTTATTTGGACTGCAGGTTAGAGATTGCCTTCCCTATCAAGGATCGATATCAGAAATAAATGCTACTCTGGAATCACAAACCAGAATTTATTACATCCAAAAACATATCAGTTTAAGCGCTTCCGTTCACTTTGGTAAGGAACTTCTTCAGAAACTGAGTAAACCCCAAAACAAACTATGCTTAAATACAACAGTTTTAAAAAATGGTGCCAAAAACACGCCCCCCCCCCTTTTCCTTAAAATAAAATACACCATTGTTAAAACTACTACAATTAAAATCATAAGGCTGCCAACATTCCAAGATATAAATGTAAACATGACTTGTGGTAAAATAGTTGTATTTAAGCATTGTTTTCTTTTGGTTTTACTCAGTTTCTGAAGAAGTTCCTTACCAAAGTGAACAAAGGCGCTTAAACTGATATTTCTGGATGTAATAAATTCTGGTTTGTGATTCATGAGTAGCGTTTTTTTCTTTTTATTTGTTTTATAGTACACTGCTAGTCCGTTGTTTTGTTTACAAGAGTTTTGGTTTTGTTGGGTGTTTCAGGATGTCACAACCAGACTTGCATCTACTTTCTGGTCTTTCTACAACTGATTCTGCTGCCAACATCAATTCCTCTGGGATTTAACACTACTTGTGCGCTGCATGGATCAACTGCGTGACCAAGTGGAAACCTTAACAGATACATTGAACCAGTGTGTTACTGTGCAGGCTGGACAGTTCAACAGCATGAACAATATCTCAACTGTAAGGCATGATACTACTTCCAGTAATGAATGTGAACAATTGCCTCTTGCAAATCGTTTGGAATTTAACAACGGTGCTGAGGGGACTATTAATTCTGTTCCTGCTTTGGACCCAAAGGATGACATCCAGTCTTGTTTGGAGGCCATATTTTTGTTTGATGATATTGTTGACTAATTTGCACAGTGAACGAGTGAATGACTGGCACCATACTTTGTTCTAAAATTAAGCAGTTTGAGAATTTAGTTTTTAAATATAAATTACTACAGATGGACACCTTTTTTGCAATTTTGTATATCAAATAAACATGTACCTAAGGGCCTTTGGATTTAGAAATACCCCAATGGAGTTACTTTTGGCTCAGTTTTACACATGGAATTATTGGATTTTTTTTAACCATACAGGGATCGAACTGATGAACATCATGGGTCAAGACAACATGAGATGGCTCACTACGTTGGAGGACAAAGTGCGTAACTTAGACCTGGACATCAAGGGTGATTTATTATTCCCTCACCTGCTGACTATAGAGATATTTTGAGGAAGGTGCAGGATTATGAGGCTGCCTCCTTCAAAAGAGAACAAAAAAAGATTGTGAGGGACAGCAATGATCACATCAATAAAAGGGTGTACCCTAACCCACCTAGATGACCAGAGGGAGGTTTTGGAGGATCAGTCCATTGATCAACGTCCTCCTGATGTGTTTGATAATATGGGTCCTAGAAGATCCAAAATGCTGGAAGAGAGGAGAGAGAGGTTGGGGTGTGCTGATGGTGAAGTCGGTGGTAGTAATAATCAGCACAATAACATCCAGAACAAGTACGACTCCCCAGGCAGAGTTTTCAGTGGAACCAGTATCCACATTTGAGGCATCGGAAGTAATCTTGGATGAATTTTTTGTGTTCGAAAATGCAGGTACTGTGAAAATTTTTGTATACAAAGGTTTTAAGATCTTTAACTACTTTGCTCTATTACTGAGGCCATGGGCTCCGTTTTACAAAAGGGTTTTAAGTTTGTGCCTTCTAGGCAAGCCCTCTGTAGTGGACTTGGTCACGGAGCTAAAACTATTCACTAGGAAGTTGAATGTGTCCTGCATTTTACCACCAGGCAATGACAATATCCCTACTTTGAAAAGATCTAGTGTCTTCAAACCACTTCTTTTACTGACTATTAATGTATTTGAACATTTGTGTGAAAACAGCATCAGGGAGTGGCTCCTTAACAATAGTAAGTCCAAATTCTACAACTTGGACCAAGCAGAGAGACGTGCACTGTTTTCTCTGGCTAAGGACAACAACATCCGTATCATGAACGTTGACAAAGGGGGTGTTGTTGTCATGGACAAAAACTTGTATTCTTCCAAAATGTTTGAATATCTGTATAATGGGACATTTTTTGTTGAGGTTTCTCTCGACGAGATAAACACTGCTTAACATGTCATCAATTTGGCCCTAGAAGATATGTTTATTACATTCGACATTCCAACCCACCTTAGGGAGTACCTTTATGTTGCTAAACTTAGAATTCCTGGTATTTTTGGTATCTCTAAGGTGCAGAAGTCCATGAACAACCCACCATTTAGACCTATTGTTGCCTCCAGAGGTTCAAAGACAGAGCCTTTGACTAAATATGTTGATTACAGACTCAAATCTTTCTCTATGGGCAAACCTGACATTCTCAAGGATTTTTGGCATTTTCTGGAAGTGCTTTGTTCAGTACCCTATGATGATGGGGTCATTTTGGTTACTACTGACATAAAAGACTTATACGCAGTCATTCCTCATGGGGAGGGTATGGAGTTATTCCATTATGCTATGGACAAAGGGACCCATTTGCCTGATAATGATGTTTTACTGTTATTGCAATGCATGGAATTAGTTCTTACTAATAACTTTGTCTACTTTGATGGTGAATACTTTAAACAGCATAGGGGGTTGCCATGTGTGCAGCTTCTGCCCCCATTTTTGCAAACATGGTGTTGTGGTCTTGGGAAACAACCAAAGTGTTCAATTCATCCTATAATGCTTATTTAAAATTGTATTTGAGATATTTGGATGATATTTTTATTTTGTGGAGTGGTGGTGTTGAATTATTAGACATGTTCATTCAATTATTGCATGGTACTACGGATCTTTTAGAATTCACTTGCCAACATAATTTTTCAGAGATTAGTTTTCTTGATATTCTGTTAAGAAAGGATTCCATTAACCATTTTTTGTCCAGTATTTTTAGGAAGCCCACCTATTCTAACTCTTTGTTACACTTTGACAGTCAACACCCATTATGGCAGAAGCGGAATTTGGTTAAAGGGCAACTCATTAGACTCAGTTGCTTGGTTTCTAATGATGCTCATTTATAAGATGAAACATATGTTCCTCGAAAGGGGTTACCCTGAAGAATTATTTGATACATTGACATAATATGTAATCAGTTCCAGGCACACTAGATACAGACCTATTTTGTCCCCTTGTGGTGGTACTACCAATGATGATGTGATACCAGCTCCTTTTGTTTCGTCTAACAATCTTTTGAGAGCCTTGGTTTTACCTTATGGTAAAGGTATTGATACCTTGAAAGCGAACATTGTACAACATTGTTTTACCGTCTTTTCCTGCATGGGCCTTACTGGAAAACTGGGGACTTTACTCAAATCTGTATTCAAGAATAGTAGAAATATGAAAAATATCTTTGAATGGCAAGGGACCTACAATGAGAAGTTTATAAATCAGTGGGGTATGAAAAAGTGTGGTTCCTGTAAACAATGCAGGTTCATTCTAAGATACATTTGGTGTACAAAGAAAAGAAACAAGTAAGCCCAGGGATATAATTGGAGTTAGTGTTAGCCCCACTGCACTCGGGCTCACTCTGCTCCCTTCCCTGCCCCCTATTCCCACCCACCCCCACTAGTGCTACATTTCAACTAAACTTAGCTACTCCCTTCATGCTAACCACCAATCAATGAATCTGCCCCACCCCTGTACCCATTTCCTTCTCTTCCACATCCTGTAAAGCACAGTCTTCCATCTAACTACCTTACAATCACAAACACCTCTCATCATCCATCACACCCACCACATCCCAAGCAGATCTCTCACTCATGACCAAACCATGCCCAAACTACCCAAACCCACATACATGCACCTCTTACTTTTGCTCCTACGTATATCCACCCTCCCACTGCTAACTTCTATCACCAGCCACCAAAAACAACTTAATTTTATCCACATACCAAGATAAACTACTTCCGCTAACATTATTACAACACATGCTTTTACTCAACTAGTCCCATATCACTACCAAACCTTCTTTATTCACCACTATGTACAGAGATTACAGCCATCACACTACCAGTCCCAAACTATAAAGAACTTTAAGACCCTAAATAAACTACTCAAACTTTATTTTTACCTCAGAACCCAACTCATTAGCTGCGGTTATATACACCCAAACCCAGGCCCACAAAATCTAGGAGCCCCAACCCTCAACCTGAATAATACCCTACTCCACAGAGACAAATCCACGGTCCTCATTTTAAATTTAAATGTCAGAAGTATACTAAAAGTCCACGACCTTCATGCGCTAATCTCCTTTTATCAACCTGAGATAGTCATACTAACAGAGACTTGGCTTAAACTAGGCAAACACAACAATGAAACCACTCCACCAGGTTACAATATAATTCAAAGTGATAGAATAGGTAAAAAAGTGTGGGGGGTGTTGCTATAGTATATAAATCTCACCTCATACTTGAGAAAGTAGACGTAACAACCCCAGACCTTGATAACATTGAACTCACTCTAGCAAAACTAAAACTTAATGATAATAACCACATCAACATCATAGGATGCTACATCCCTCCAGGCAGCAATATCCCCATTACAGAAAAACTCATAGAATGGATATCTAACTCCCTCCTCCAGGAAAACATAGTATTAGGAGACCTTAATACTGACTGGCAAAACTGTTCCAGTCATAACCCACTCTCCCATATTAACCAACAGGGCCTAAACCCAACTCATCACTTCCCCCACAAGAACAGACAAGAGAACCAATCACCAATCAACTCTAGATTGGATACCCACCCATCACTGATATCCCTAGCAGGGTGTCTACCAGACACCCTGAGTGACCACCAAGCCACATTCTTACTCAGATCAAAATCACCACAATTGACCCAAATATCTACGCGCCTAATTAGAAATAAGAAAGACTATCTGCTCCAACTTTATAAACAACTTAAAAATGTGCAACTGGACCCCCCTAAAAACCTACCTCTTGATGAAGCTGTACTATATTTCAATACTACCTACTTAACCACCGTTAACCATCACACCCCCTCCAGAACAAGAATTAAAACTTAATATGCCCCCTGGTTAACCCCAGACACAAAATCCCTACTCAAAAAAAGAAACAAGGCCTGGACCAACTACCTCAACAGTAAAACCCAAATGAACAAATATACGTTGAACTAAGTAACAAAGCCAAAAAACTCACCAAAATAGACAAAACATGTTACTACCAAAAGTTACAGGATAAGCACAGGAACAACCCACAAACATTTTGGGCAGCAATTAACTCTATTCTACAACCAGGTAAAACAACTAACCCCAAAAATACATAACTACCAAGAAGACATCCCAACCCCAATAATAGATAACTACCAAGAAGACATCCCCACTCAATTTAATAAATACTTTACAGAAACCATCCAGACCCTTGCAAACAACCAACCCTATGACATCCCCACCCCTGCAAATCCACCCCCACCCCCAACCAATAATTGCCCCAAGTTCAGCTTCCACCCAGAACCAACCAAATCCATTGAAAAACTACTCCTCAAGTTCAAACCAACATCTCTAATCGCAGATAAATTACCTGCTGAATACCTCCACCTGGCTGCAGAAGCCATATCATATCCTGTCTCCATCCTAATTAACAGATCCAGCTCCGAGTGTATAGTACCCAAGTTATGGAAACTATCATATATCACCCCTCTACATAAAGGGGGAACCTCCCTGGAACTCAATAACTACCGCCTTATAACCATACTACCCACTTTATCTAAAATTTTAGAGAGGGTAATACACAAGCAATTAATGAAATATCTCCTAGAAAATAATCTAACAGCAACACAACAACATGGCTTTAGACCCTTTCACAGCACCTTCACCGCATTAACAGAATTCACCAACACTGTCAATACTCATAGAAACAATGGACTCCTTGTATCTGCCACCTTATTTGACTTGTCCAAAACATTTGATATGGTTAACCACAATAAACTCCTTCTTTCACTAGCAACTCTAAACCTTACCAGCCCTGCCATCTTCTGGTTCAAAAACTACCTAGAAAGAAGTAAACAAGCTGTTATGTGGCAAAACCAACTCACCCCCTCCCTACAAGTCTCCCTAGGAGTACCCCAAGGCTCCATCCTAGGGCCATTTCTTTACCCTCTTCACCAATCAGCTCCCAAACAGTACTCCTAAAGCCTCAATAGTGCAATATGCAGATGATACCACCATAATATGCGCAGCCAAATCAATTGATATCCTTCACTTCCTAACACAAGAAGGCTTTTCCCTAGCAGAAACTTGGATTACAAATCAAAGGCTCATTCTGGACCAAAGTAAAACAAAGCTAGTACTTTCTAGCTCTCACAGAGCCACACCTCCCACTGATTCTTTCTTCATCTCCTCCTTTAACAAGACCACAATCACCCCCACAAATCATGCCAAACTCTTATTTGACCTACATATTTCTAGAACCATAAAAAATACATAAAAAACTTGGCCTACTGTATCGCAATAAAAAATTCCTCACTGACCACTCCAAAACTACAATAGCAGGGACTCACCTACTATCCACCCTACTTTATGCCTCCCCCGTACTTACAAATTTCCGGAAATCTGACCTAAACAAACTTGATAGCCAAATTGGCTACAACCTCTCCCATCAGAGCACATCACTGTGAATGCCAAAAAAAACTCAATTGGTTAAAACTACCACTACTACTTCAACTCAATCACTAGCCCACAAAATAATACACAACTCTGAAAACACCCCAGCCCACCAAAATGTTTTGCAACCCTATACAACCGCCAGGCCCTTGAGGTCTAGCACACAGAACCTCTTCAAAGTAACCAAATATAACAATGAGGCTGCTAAGTCTGTCTACAGCCACTATATAGCAAAAACATGGAACTCCCTTCCTGCCCATATAACTGACAAATCCCCATCACAGTTCAAGAAACTTGTTAAAACTCACTTTTTGAATAATCGACTGTGCTTCTGTATCCCCCGGCTAATGTCTCATTAGAACACTTCACCTAACTTAAGTAACTCTACTAAGCCAACCAATCACAGTACTGCACCCACTTAGGACTATTAATCTACTGCTCATCCCATCTCTCCAGGAGTTAGGGAAAACTACCCTAGCAATGTTGACCTCTCCATAAACAACTAAAACCAGGAGAAGACATACTGTAAATCAATTTGTAATCCTTCTCACCTAAAACCAGGCAAAGACATATAGTGAATCAAATTGTTATCCTTCTCAACCATAGCGAGCATCATCTGCTCTCTCGGAGCCTTATTCTACGTCTCTCTGCTTTTACTCTGATAGTAAATCTATCATAGGAATCCTAAACTTAAGAATATCTTCTAAAATTTAATATTATATTGTAGAGAACGAATGTATCCTATCTGTTAGTTAATATGCATGTCAAAGTCTGTTCTATGGAAATTGTATGTCAAAAGCCTGTCCTTAAAACTATGTTTTGTAAAAAAAATTGTTCTCTTTGAGCTTTTCTCCCCGGGCCTCCACTGAAAATGGACTTGTAATCCAGTTGGACTCTCTTGGTCAACAAATGTAAAATAAAATAAAAAAATTCTTGAAGGCTCCAGTATACACATTCATGGTTATACACACATTATTCCTATGAGGGATCAATACAACTAACTCTAGGGGAGTGGTGTATGTGGCTGTATGTGCATCTTGCCCATAATTTTATTTTGGCAAGACTGTTGGGCCATTAAAGACACAAATTTATCAACACATACACTATTAGTAAGTCTAATCACACTAATGCTTTGTTTAAGCATAGCTTAGTTTGCAAGGATTTTAAAAAAATTTGTTTTTTTCTATCCTTGAACAGGTGGAACAAAAACAGTGTGTGTGTGTGTGTGTGTGTGTGTGTGTGTGTGGGGGGGGGTGATTGGGAAAACTTGCTTGAAAAAAGGGAATTCCATTGGCAAGTCTTACTGAACTGCATTTGTCCACATGGTATCAATGATGTGATTTCTTTAAAACCTGTTTTAAAAGGCAAATCTTTAATCTTGTTTTTTACCTTTATGCACTCACCTAGTGATATTATGTATTGTTTTTTGTTTTTTTCTTTTTACCACAAGTCATGGACGCTGACCGGTTCGACTCTCAGCTAGAGCATCTTCTGCGTGGAGACATGCGTGAATGGGCATACTTTCTTTGAAGGTTGTGCGTCAGGGCTGGCAACTCTGCACGTAAAAATCAACTGCCAATCATTAGCGGACCGGAGTTCCGCTGTGGCAACCCCTAACTGGGAAAAGCCGAAAGACACAACAACAACAACCAGAAGTCAAGTTTACATGTATATCTTGGAATGTTGGCAGCCTTATGATTTTAATTGTAGTAGTTTTAACAATGGTCTATTTTACTTTAAGGAAAAAATGTGGCGTGTTGTATTTAAGCATTGTTTCTTTTGGTTTTACTCAGTTTCTGAAGATGTTCCTCATCAAAGTGAATGAAAGCACTTAAACTGATGCGTTTTTGGATGTAATAAATTCTGGTTCGTGATTCTTTTTTTTTCAAAACAGGTTTATTGTTTTAACATACAAGAGAAATATCATAACAATTTTATACAAGTAATTAAAAATAAGTATTATTATAATATTCAACAAAACAACTAAAGTATTTACAAAGACATCCACTACAATCAGATCAATTAAAATTTTTTTAACAAATTTTGTAAATTATCCCATACAATAAAATAAGATGTTTTTCTGTTTGTTCTAGTCCTAATTGTGTTTATTTCCATATGGCACACTATATTCATAACATTTTTAAATTCATTGAATGAAGGAGGTGTATCTGAAATCCAATTTCTAGTTATTATTTTCCTAGCCACTGCTAGAATAGACCATAACAAGGGAAGCTTAACCTTTTTAACACTTTGAGGTACAGGTGTGTTGAATAACATAAGAGATTTAGAAATAATGAAATTATCTGTAAAAAGAGCCTGCAAAAATTCATTAATTGACTTCCAGTATTCTTTCAATTTTATACAGTCATAAAACATATGAGCCCAGTCAGCATTAATTTCTACATTACATCTCTTACATAGATTATCTTTGTTATTTATTTTATTCATCATCAAAGGTGTATAAAAAGATCTATGTAAAAATTTCCATGTATAAAGTCTCCAGACCTGGTTCGTGATTCGAGTAGCGTTTTTTCTTATTTGTTTTATCATACGCTGCTAGTCCGTTGTTTTGTTTACAAGGATTGACATCAGAGTACAGGCAAAAAGATAGAAATAGGGGGCTCCTAAATGAAAGACCAGCACTGGTAGAGTTTTTAAAGAACCTAGAACAGAAGCTACCATTTAAAAAGGAATAATTAGTAAAGCATATAAAATACTGCATGACAATTATAAGAATTAATCAGAGGAGTGTAGAAAGGATTGGGAAGAGAGACTGCATAAGCAATTCACAAAGGAACAATGGGGGATATACTTCGATCTTCCAAATATGCAACAAATTCTAGAAGATTTAGGATCTTTGTCTGGAAGTGTTTACATAGGTATTTTTATACCCCAAGTAGGCTCCACAGAGAATTTTTCCTCAGGTGGATAGCAAATGCTGGTGGTGTGACGCTCAAGAAAGAGGTAGCTGAGAACATATTTTTTGGGAGTGTAGTGAGCTGGTAGACTTTAGGGATTCCCTGCAAAACACTCTGTCAGAGATGCTGGGTGAGCAGATTGGACTGACTGGGGAAATTATTTTTTTGAGTTATGCTACAGAATCAGAATTGCCTAGACATAGTAAAGCCCTGATGAGTCTAATTATGGTGGCCGCCAAAAAAAAGCAAGAACTACAAAAATGGAAATCAAAGTCTAGACCAACTTTACTAGATGTAGTGATAAAGTAGTACAGATAAAACAACTGGAATTGGGATCTATAAAAAAGGGAAGGAGCAAACTACATAGGAAAAATGGGAATTGTGGGAACAATATATGCAGAGCAAGAATGGGGTTTGAATGAGCCATGCAATGTTTAACTGACAATGACTGGATGGTTTAGAAGTGATGTATAATGTTTGCAACTAAAGGGGTATCATTTTGTATGTTTTTCATTTATACAAATGTAAGATTGCCTTTGTCATATGTGAAGGTTTAATAAAGATAAAGATTTTAATAAAAATAACACTGAAAGTGTGATAACAGACCTTGGGACACAGGTGGACAGTAGTCTCTCCTTTGATAATCACATCGCCACAGTAGTCAGGAAATCCTTCTATGTGGCACACCTCAACACAAAAGGTTTCTCATCCAGGAAAAAAAAGAAGTCATTGTTCCCCTCTACTCATCACTCATTAGACCCATTATAGAGTACAACACCCCTTTTGATATGCCCCTTACAAGACATCTACAACTACTGGAAAGGCCGAAGAAATCCCTCACAAAGAGGATTACCGGCCTCAAACTGCCCTACGCAGACAGTCTAAAAAAACTACAGCTTTACTCTGTCGCATATCACCTACTCAAAGGTGATCTCTGCCTAAGATACAAAGCTATGTCAAACCCAGAGCTGTTGGACATGCTCCACTTAAAGAAGTCCCAATCCCACCGAGCTACACGCTCTAGGGATCTAAACCTCATCACCACAATAGAACCAAAAAAGAACACTAGTGTTGCGAGTCCTCAGAAGTTCGTTTATTACAGATAAACATTAAGCACTTTCGTCAATGCCAGTTGACTTCATCAAAATAAAAAACAGTCATAAGTACTGTGTTTAAATAGTAAAACCTTAACAATGATTGGTTCATCCTTTCCCCAATGGTTTAACTAGGACATATTAGATTCATTCATAAATTAAACACATACTGGTTAAAAAGCTATAAAAACGTCACACTGATAATAATACATTATTCAACAACTGTCACAAAAATAAATAAATTAATTCATTCAATATTGCACATTCTGCTAACTTCCCTCCTGGGTTAAATGACCATTTAACCATCCTGCCAATACTGAGAGAAAAGGCAGGACAGGTTTAAATGTCTCACTATTCTGCATTTTCTTATATAAAAACCTTTCTTGGGGTTGTTTTTACAATGCATGTGCAATATTGAATGAATTTATTTATTTTTGTGACAGTTGTTTAATAATGTATTAGTATCAATGTGGTGTTTTCATAGCTCGCAACACTAGTTCTTTTTTTTGGTTATTTGTTCGTTCTTGAGCACTATTGCACCACCTTTTTGGTTTGTTTGCTTGTCAACACAATAAACAGAACATGCCAAAGGGATAGATTCCTGTCCCAGAGACTTCCCATACTCTGGAATAAACTATCTATAGCAAACAAAGTTCCTCATTAGTACTCTTCAAGAAAAATCTTGATGATTGGATGGGAAATAGGAATTCACCCCAGGAATTATTTCTGTGGCTCTGCTCGACAGTGGCACAGGAAAATAATTTTCTTGGGTGGCAAAAGCCAGGGTACCTTTTTGGCTGGGCTTGTTTAAGCCCTAGAGCCGATAGCCTAGTACCTACCTATGAACCTAAAAATGTCTGGAGAAAAAATCAGCAGGAGGTATAGCGGAATGGGATGGTGTGTCAATTTCCAAAAAGCTGTAGTATCTTTTCTGCACCTCTAAAATCTGCCTATATTCCCATTCAAAATGTTTCATCATATTTAAGGTAGTCTCCCCAGAAAAAAAAAAAACTTTATTGGAGAATTGGGTGAAATGGAGGTCTCACTACTGAAATGTTGTCACCTGAAATACTGAGCCCCGACAAGCTGAAGGAAAAAAAAAAAACAAACAAAAAACCGAAAACACAGAAGATAAGCGAATGTCAAAAAGTGCTCTTCTTTAAACTTCTTTTTGCAGGTGCCCCCCTTCCCCCCACCGAACTTATATATACCAACTTCAAGAGCGCCATACCTGGGAGAAAAGGGAGTATTCAGAGAAATGACATCTCAGATATGTATATTTAAGTCCATTCTTTCAGTCTTTCCGCCATTCAGTCTTTGTACTTCAGGACTTGCCCTAGCAGGTCCTGACACTTCAAATGGCTACCAAAATGGAGTCCTCATCATCCAAACATACTTGGCCAGGAGAATGCATCTGAGAGGAGAAGGCCAGAGAATGGTCAGAATCAAAAGCTCCTCATCTTCAGAGGAAGATGAATCCACAGCCATATTTGAAGGATGGGGGAAGTGGCAGAGATGGAAAAGGAGGTTTCAGAGCCAAAGTGGCCTTAAACAAACTTTGAGAGAAATCCATCCATTCCTTCTGGAGGACGCAGGAGAAGGTTAAGGGTAAGCAACATGCTTAGGTTTTCTGATGCTTCCTTTTTGTTGCGAGATCAACCTGTACTAAATGTGGTGGCTCATTTTCTCTGACATACCTTGGTAAGTTTGCACGGATCTCTTCCCTAACCAGGATCTGAGGACACCTCAGATTCCTCCAAGATGAAGACTCATGGTTCAATTCTGTCTGTAAAATCCTCAGTCACCAAGGCCTCTTAACACCATACTGGCCTCCAGCGGGAACTTGGTAGAAGGCATCTGAGGAGGAATCAGATGTACTGCAGGTTCTAAAACCTCAGTGGGTACATCTGGGGTCAGAAAGGGCTGATTGAGCCTCTCTCTTAGGCCTTTTAAGGTTTTTTTCTTAAGTGGTAGAGGTAGGTCTGGGGAAGCTGAATCTGCCATCCTGCAGTGAGCCACAAATCTGAGACATTGGATCTCCAGAAAAATGTTGAGAGAGGACAAACGGAAACAAAGGACTGGTAAATGGAACAAGCTCAGTAGTCTTGTTCCTCTAAGCAATAGAGACATTGGGATTGCAAGTCTTTGTACAGGATTGGCTTGCTGCACTCGCACTTATCCCTCCTAGCTGACATCTAATACTGGTAAAGAAAAACATGCAAGAAATATAAAGGAAGTTTTTAGTAATCGAAGCAACAGTAGCAACAATCAAATGATGACCATTCTGATGGTTACCTGACCCGAGTTTGGGATGGTGGTAAAATAAGTTTGGAAAAACAATGTTTGTACATCTACCTATATACCACCATGCTTGCGAGCCGAGGTCACATGTCAGATGTACAACACTTGGAAGGTAAATCTTTCGTACCTTGGCTGGATGACAGCAATGATAAAGCACGTGCTAGGAATACTGTAACAGTGATTTCAGTCAGGACATCTATCTTGGACTGTCCTTAGTTTTGGATGGTTTCTAAATTAATTTTTGGAACCCTTAACCATTTCTTCTTGAATGTCTGCTTACCTGCATTTTGTTGAGAATGTTTTTTTTTTGTGTGCTACAAATGAATGAGACTCTCTTAGAAAAATTGGAGATGGAGGGCTGAAAACTTGAGAGATTCCTTGTATAAATTTACCCATTTCATCACACTTTTATTGACTACCTCTGCATCAAAGGAGCAAAATCCAAATCTCTATCCAAATGAGAATTTAAAATCTCAAATTCATCATTGTCTAGAAGGTTCTGAGAACACAGTCAAGCGAGCCGCCTCTGCACAGTACAAGTGGCCAAAGCACTTAAAGTATCAACTAAATCACACACATTGTAAATAATGAGTAGCGACTTGTACGATAGAAGAAACAAAATTATTGAAAGTAGAGTGGTCTTCACAAGAAAAAAACGCAAACAAAACATTTCTCAAACTTTCACAATTTGTCAGAACAAACCGTAACAAAGGAGTACGACAATTCAAAATTCTGAAAATCCAAGTTGCAGGAGCATACACTTTTCCCCCATACTTATCATAAGTTCATACTAGGCTATCTGCCCTACGGCATTTATAAGCCTAGCCAGAGTGTGTTTGGCTTTCGCCACCCATTTTAAAATTAATTTTGCTATGCCCTTTTTTGAGGTTAGTATACCGTGCCTCTGTCTAACAGTGACACAGAAGTGATACCCAGGGTAAACCTACGATCCCCCCATCCACTCATCAAGATTCCTCTTGAAGAGAGTCAATGAGGGACTCTGCCTAACCTGGACTGGGATTTTATTCCAGAGTGAAGGGAGCCTCTGGGTTATGAATCTGCCCCTCCGGTATGGCCTATTTATTTCAGTGCTAAGGTTCAAGTCTCTCGAGCGCGTAGCTCGATGGGATTTGGATTTTCCGAGGTGTAGCATGTCCATTAATTCCGGGTTGGACATGGCTTTATAAGTCAGGCACAGAGCGCCTCTGAGCAGGCGGTATGCCACTGAGTAGAGCTGGAGTTTCTTTAACCGGGCAGCATATGGCATCTGTTTGAGCCCTTTGACCCTCTTGGTGAGGTACTTCTGGGGTCTTTCCAGTTGCTGCAGGTGTCTGGTAAGGTACATCCCAAAAGGGGCATTGTACTCAATTATGGGCCTGATGAGGGATGAGTAAAGAGGCACGATGACCTCCCGATCTAGATGTGAATCCCTTCATGATTAGGTGGGCTATATAAAATGTTTTTCTAACCACTTTGGCCACGTGGTTGTCAAATGAGAGATTGCTATCAACTTGGGTCCCCAGGTCGCTAATTACTTCTTCCGTACTTAATGGATTACCACCTACGTGGTAATTTGTGGGCACTTTGTTTTACCAAAGGGGATGACTATATACTTTTTGGCGTTTAGCTTGAGGCCATGGCTCTGGCACCAGTTGTCTGTTTCTATGAGGCCCTTTTGGAGGATGCTTCTGTCGGCTGGAGAGTCTATTATAGCGCCCAGTTTGCAGTCATCTGCGAACTTGGTCAGCTACAGTCCTTCCGTGTTTGCCTGTACCTCCGAGAAATATATACCGAACAGGAGAGGTCCCAGGACTGAGCCTTGTGGGACGCCACTTGTAACTGGTTTGGAGTCTGACATGGCTCCAGCAATTCTAACCATATGGGTTCTGTCCTTGAGCCAGTTTGCAACCCATCTAGTGACATAGGGGTTTATATTTAAGCTGGTGAGCTTATCTATAATGCCCGAGTGGGGTATTGTATTCAAGGCTTTTGCGAGGTCCAGGTAGGCTGTGTGGACCACCTTCCCCTTGTCAATGGCCTTGGTGACTGTTTCAAAGAAATCGACCATGTTTAAGAAGCAGGATCTGCCCTTAAAGCTGAACTGGGTAGGATCCAGTGTCTGTAGGTCCCCAATATCTTTTTTTATGAGGTCCATGATGATCCTTTCCATAGCTTTGCAGACCAAGCTAGTCAGGCTTATGGGGCGATAGTTTCTAGGATCCGTTGAGGCACCACCTTTGTGAAGAGGGACCACTGTTGCTGTATGCCACTCAATGGGTACATATCCTGTGGTAAGGCTGAGATTGAACAGTAGTTTTATGTTTGGGTTTAGGTCTTCTTGGAGTTCATGTAGGACGCAGCCCAGGACACAGTCTGGTCCCATTGATGCTGTTTTTTTTTGCTTTGGAGAAGGCGGCTCTTACCTGAGCATCTGAGATGTCAGGGGGACAGCACTCTGCTGGGATAGATATTTGCCCTTTTGGTGGGGTGGGGTGGGGGGGAGTTTGCGCTGAACCTGTCAGCTAGGATGTTGGCAATGTCTGTGGGTTCGGTGTATTTTTTGTCATTTTGGACTAATTTTGAGCATATCTGGGAATTCCCACCCAGGTTCCTAACATAACTAAAGAAAGCCTTGTGATTATCCTTAGTGTCCTGTGCAATTTTTCTCTCGAAGCTGGCCTTAGACGATTTTATGAATGCCCTTAGTTTTTTGCTAACACTGATCAGAGATGCCTTCCCTTTTTGGGATTTTGCTCTATCATGTAGTAGCTTCCTCCTGCTATTGTATAGTTTGTTTATGGCTGGGGTCCACCAGACAGGACGTCTGCCTTTGGAGGACTGGGTCTTGATTTTATTTGGGATTGCATGATCCATGCATTCCTGAAGGTGTTCATAGAATGCGTTTATAAAGGGTTCTGCGGTCTGGGCCGTATTTTCCACAGGCCCGGGGGCTTTGAAGGATTCCACCTCGGTTTTGAGGAGTGTGAAATTTACTTTAGAGAAGTTTTTCACTGTGGTTTTCTGGGCAGGGGGTGGGGTCGGGATGTGAATATCCAGTGAGATTAGTTTATTGTCTGATCTTACCAGTGAGGGATACACTTCTGGTCTGGAGCATAGAGTCCCCATGTTGGTGATGATCAGGTCCAGTATGTTTTCCCCTCTTGTGGGAGTGGTAACAAGTTGTTCCATAGCATTGGAGTTTATAAAGTCTAGGAACCTTTGAGCTAGGGTGTTGGAGCTAGAGTAATGCTCCCAGTCTATGTTTGGGTAGTTGAAGTCACCCAATATAATGGTGTTTGGAGAGACCTTCATATTTTCCAGTGTTCTCAGGAAGGCCGAGTGGGGTTCTTGGGTTTGGGAGGGTGGTCTGTAGCAGGCTATAAACTGGAAGGCAGTTTTACCCACTGTTAGTTGCACATGGATAGTCTCTGATGCTTCGTGCTGTGCCATCAACCTGGAGGTGTGGGTATCTTTGACGAATATTGAAACTCCCCCCTCCTTTTCTGGTTCGGCCCAAGTTTTGGGGCCGAAAAGCATGGTATGAGGTATAACCTGGTAGTGCTGGGGTGCTCTCGGGAGCCTTGAACCAGGTTTCTGTTACTGCACAGATATCGATGTTCTCCATGCTAAGGAGAGTTTGAGCGTGCATCTTGAGGTTTAGACTTCTGGCGTTGAGTAGCATTACTCTTAGTTTCTTATCCCTTGTGATACCTATGGAGGTGGGTTTGTCTTTTGAGCCTTGCCTAAAAAAGGCACTATGGGGGTAGCAAGAGCCTTTGCCAATATCCGAAAGCCCAGGGGTGACAGGTGCAAGCCATCCCTAGCGAAGCATCGTGGCCTGTCGAGCATGTCATCCCAGGCAGACAGGCATTGGATCCCCTTTGAATGACACCAATACTTAAACCAATTGTTGAAATTGATCATCTTGTCTTCATATTGTGGCATAATTCTTGGTGAGGGTAAGATGCTACTTAAGGTCAGGGTCATACCGGCCTGGGCCACATGCTCAGAGAGCTCCTCTATGTCTCTTTTCATGTAGTCCAGGGAGGTACGTCTCAGGTCATTCACACCAGCATGGACAATGACTGAGTCATATTTGTACTTGCCTTGGAGTGACCTGAGTGCTTGTGTTACGTGGCGGATCCTAGCGCCCGACAGGCAGCTCACCATGACCTTCTCCTTGTTCAGCCTGGTGAGCGGGACGTCAGTGTGCCTGACTATAGAGTCACCTATTACAAGTGTATCAGGTGTGTTGTTTAGCCTTAAGGGCTGTGACTGTTCGGCACACTGGCTTTGTGAGCTATGTGTTGCACGTGTTTTGTTTTGGGGTAGCGGTTGCTTGGGTGTCTGCTTTGGAGGTCTCTGCTGCTTAGGCAGATTTTTATTTAGAGCCTCCGAGTATGTTTTTGTGCGTCTATGTGTTTGGTTTGCTGTCGTGGTAGGTCTATGTGAGACTGGAATTGTAGTGAGTGTGGTTTCCTTCTCCTCCTGACAGGTTTCGCCAATACTGAGTTGAGAGAGCTTAGCCTCCAGTTTGGCTATATGGTTGCATCTCTCACGTGTTGGAATTTGTTGGGAGGAGGAGAGGGTTGTCTGTGTACATGAGGCAGTTGTAACATTGCCTCAAGATTCCCAGATTCACCAGCTGGACCGGAGAGGAGATTGACAACTGACCTTTGGACATGCTAGGATAGTAATGGGAATTCCTTTATAATTGAAAAAAAAAGGGCCAATGGGGAACAAGGTACTCAAGGGGAATTTGTGAGGGTGTAGTGCTTTTAATTTTTTAGTGCTGACTTGTATAATTGCTTTAGTGAGCAAGTGCCAGGTAACTTAAATGCAATGTGTTACAGGTAACTTAAATGCAAAAATGACAAACAGTAACTTTCTTTCAAGTGAAACAAGGAATTAAGTACAGTAAGCAATGCAGATGTCACTAGGGATCCACAGAAGCGCTGAAAAGCCGCGTTTTAGGTGGAATTAGCGTTTCAGGGAAATAACAAGCAAACAAGCATACAAACAAAGCTAGATTCAGCAGGCCTGGATCTAGTCTATGCTACAGCAAACAAGGTGTACCAATTCCAGTAAGAAACAGTTCAAATATGCAGGCACTATAAGCCTTTAACCAGAAATTCCCAGCTCCGAAGGGCAGAGTCCAGCCTCTCCTCCCACAAGAGTGCAGACCACGAACCTTCTTAATGTAAAATAACTGGCCTGAAGCCCAAGTGCTTAAACCAGAACTAATACACTTTTAGAATAACAGACACTGAGCCCTCAATCAGCAGTTCCCAACTTAGGATGTAAGCTACCTGTCCTGCCACCACAGTGCAGGCCACAAACCTACCTTCAATAATCTTCCCATCCTTATCCGAAAGAGTAGCACTGGAATTAACTAAATGTTAAGGAGCAGTAGGATTAACTAAAGCTATAGATGCTGGGTCCGGTTTGGGAAAAGTGTATAAAACTTGAAGACTGAGGAACTTTTCACTTCCTGTCTTTTTAGAGACTGCTGGATGACTACCAGTAAACTTGCAGACAGCAACACACACATCCTCTAAAGCTGACAGAAATGGAGGAATAGGTTAAGGTTCTGAAAATTCCTTCTGTAACAGCTTACAGTATTTTCTGAGGGACTGAGAAACTTCAGTATTCTCCCACTGAAAATACAGACATTCTGGAAATGATCTCAAAGACAGAGAAACCCCCACAGGGTGAATCAGAAACTGAGCTCTCCTTGGAAACTGAATCAGAAATCTGAAGTGAAAACGCTGTATCTGTCCCTTCGTCTTCCTGTCCAGATTCAGAATCTTGAATCTCTTCAGGAAAAGAGGTATCCCTCTCTCTTTCTTTTACCAGAAATGGTTTTATAGGAAGGATCAATAACTTGGATTAAACCACCCCTATGCAAAGAAATTTGGGGAAGAGTAGATACATGTTTAATTTTATGTTTCTTTTTGGCAGGAAAAATGAGGTCAACGGCATTATTAATGGCAGCACCAGCTTTCCTAGGGATGGACACAACATTCTGACAAAACATGGAAGCCTTCCCTATTCCCTATCATAGGACTGACAACAATGGCTCCCCTTGTTCACTGAGGGAACCCCAACAGTTGTAGAGGACATGGCTAACTCATGGTCCATATTGGCTATATTACACTAGAGGGATCCAGGGTAAAACAGGAGTGGTCTGAGGAACATCTAATGGCCATAGCAGAGACCCCCACATCCGTGGCTGAAGCAAACTGCTAGCCTGCTGTGATGGCAAAGGCCGTTTGCTTACCTTTTTCTTTTTGTGGCTGGAAGAAGGACCGATCATGGAACCAACAATTTGTTCTGTGGTCAAGCCAAAAATGGTGCTTCTTTGCTAGGAAAAACAAGCAGCAGCCAATAAAAATTTAAAGTTTTTAAAAGCCATTTTTTTAACATAAAAACACAGTTAAAAGCATTTTAAAAAATTTTAAGCACAAACCAGTCACACAGTGCTCCTATAAAGGCTGTCCCTCCTCAACAATTGACTGCACGGTAGTGTCAGCAGAAACACTAGTTCACATGCATAAAAATTGAAGTTTAATACCTCCAGCAAGTAGACATCAGAGTGAGGCAAACAATAAAAACAAAACAAACAGTTCTGATACTAAACCAACAGATTAAGCGTTTTCATCTTCTTATAGTAGACTTAGAACCCTTCTCTACACCTATTTTATAGTACATTACTCATCTTCCATTGGATAAAACATTAATTCATTAATTATGCAAATGGTGCCAATGAACTAGAATTAAAACAAAGTATTATTAATAAAATTATTTAAACAGTACTCGCTGTATGAGGTTTTTTTAAAAAACAGTTTCTGTACTTTTAGTACTTTTGTTTTCAGTGTATATCAAGGTATAAATACATATGAAAGATCTTGTTCAAACCCTAAAACTAATCATAAAGGTAAAATAAACAAGAAAACATCCATTACAACATACAGGAAACAGCCATAAAAAGTTAACATGGTTTTACAACAGGCATAGTAATGAATGTGTATACATAATTTGGAACACCTGTACCATGATCAGCTGGTATATGCCAGTTTATTAACATGCTGGTTAGGAGTACTTTCATTCTCCCCCTATACAGAAACTATTCAATTTCAAAACACTTGTTACTTATGAACTTAGAAAAGAGTTCAACAAACAATGATGGTTTAGAAATAACTTAACCAGAAAAGAAAGAAGGGTGTTGGACAGAATTGACTAACGCAGTTAATTTCAGTGATGAAACCTGACAAAGGGGGGTGGGGTGGTGTTGATGGATAATATGGACTATACACTACCAAAATTGTAGAGATCCTGAATGCCGACAATAGGCATGCTGTGGTGTCTAGAAATTAGTTAAATATAGCTTATAACAAGACTGATTGGATTTTGGATGACAATTTAAGTCAAGGTCTTATTAACGAACAACACCCATTTTTTGAAGGTTACAAAACCCTTCATACCCAGTATGTTTGGGATCCCCAAGGTCCATAGATGTCAGAAACCCACCCCTTAGCCCTATTGTCACCTCTGAGAGTTCAAAAACACAGCCCCTGGCAATATTTGTGGACACAAAATTAAAACAGTACAAATGCAAATACCCACATATTCTTATAGATTTGTGGGATTTTTTTTTTTACAAGATAGGATGTTTAGAGTTTAAAATCTGAATTTATTTTTGTGACAGTGGACGTCAAGGATTTATTTTCTATTATTCCACACCAAAAAGGCCTAGAATGGTTCGAACATATGTTGATAGAGTTTGGATTTCTATCTTCAGCTGATTTTAGGTTGGTACTTGAAAATATGGAGCTGGTGCTCAAAAATAATTTTTTTATTTTTCAGGGGGAGCTGTACCGCCAACTTGATGGGATTGCCATGAGTTCATCCTGTGCCTCCATACTTGCAAATATTATGTTATATTAGGAAATCCATCATGTATTTAATTCCATGTAGAAAGATTATATTTCTAGTTACTTTCGTTTTTTGGATGATATTTTTATTGTGTGGAAGGGACCCCCTTGAGACGATTCCCAATTTTATTGAATTCTTGAATTCCACCACAGAATTTCTAATTGTTGCCCACAAAATAGGATTGAATAAAATTAATTACTTGGACATCTGCATAGAAAAAGACTTGGACAACAATAGATTTACATCCAAGGTTTATAGGAAAAGGTGTTTTTCCAACTCTTACCTACACTACCAAAGTAGTCATCCCTATTTTCAGAAACGTAATATTGTGAAGGGACAGATGGTAAGAGTTGCAAGGATGACATCCAATAAGGATGATTTTATACAGGAGTTGGATTATGTTCATTCCCTTTTTTAGAAAGAGGGTACCTGGATGAATTGATTAGACCAATTAAAGAACAAGTGTTACAAGGATGGGGAAACTTGCATATACCCTTACTCTATGGGGAACCTATAATAAAAGAACAGGGTTTGGTTACAGGGACATCATCTGTTACACCTTATCTAGTAATGACCTTTGACCAAGACACATGGTGGATAAAGGAAACCATAAATAGAGTATGGGGTATGTTTCAAAGAATGCCCAGTAGGTTAGACATATTTAACAGACAATTGAGGTACAGCTATAAGAGAAATTATAGCCTTAAGGAAATACTGGAAAAGATGAGATGTACCATCAATGGGACAACAGCTAAACTGTGGACACAAGTGTGGAAGGTGTTCCCAATGTACTTTCATGGCTAACTGTAAGAGTTTAGAAATACCAAGTATACCTTCTACGCTTAAGAATTTGTTGTACAACAGCTGTTATTCAAAAGGGGTGGTCTATCTCGCGTACTGAAAATATTGCTGGGCATATTACGTTGGTAAAACAGAACGTACTTTGAGACAACGTGTGTACGAACATAATTATGGCATCAATAGAAAAAGAGAAGCTAATGCTCTGTATAGGCAGAGTCTGGTGAGCACACAGGCAGAATTTAAGTTTTGGGTCCTGGAAAATGTGGTTTCCAGTGATAGGGGTGGGGATTGGGAGAATATGTTAGAATATAGAGAAATTATATGGCAGTTAAAACTGGATGCCCGTACCCCACCTGGTATGAATAATCATATTTCACTTCTTCCTGCCTTACAAATGAAGACGTTTAAACATAGAAGGGCTAAAAACTAAATTATGTATACACATTCATTACTATGCCTATTGTAAAACCATGCTAACTTTTTATGGCCGTTTCCTATATGTTGTAATGGATGTTTTCTTGTTTGTTTTACCTTTATGATTAGTTTTACGGTTTGAACAAGATCTTTCATAGGACTCGTACAGCGAGTACTGTTTAAATAATTTTATTAATAATACTTTTTTTTTTAATTCTAGTTCATTGGCACCATTTGCATAATTAATTAATTACTTAATTAATGTTTTATCCAATGGAAGATGAGTAATTACTATAAACATGGGTGTAGAGAAGGGTTCTGTTTAGTCTTCTGAAAGAAGATGAAAGTGCTTAATCTGCTGGTTTAGTATCAGAACTGTTTGTTTTGTTTTTATTGTTTGCCTCACTCTGGTGTCTACTTGCTGGAGGAATTAAACTTCAATTTTTATCCATGTGAACTGGTGTTTCTGCTGACACTATTGTGCAGTCAACTGTTGAGGAGGGACAACCTTTATAGGAGCTGTGTGTGACTGGTTTGTGTTTTTGGTGATTTGGAACCAGTGTTTTTTTGGATTTTAAAAAACTTTGCCAGCCAACCAAAAGTAAAATCAATGCAATTTCTTCACAGGGAAAAAAAACTTAAAAACTTTAAATAACTTTTAAGTTATTTAAGCAAAAGGAAAAAGTGCTCCCATTTAAAAAGTACAATACGGTATTATGACTGTCCATTAAAACACAAACTCCTAGCTTTAAAGTAACTTTCCTGGGCAGGAAAGTGTCATCAAAACTTTTTACAACTTGTCTACATGGGGTAGGGTTGTCATGTCAACTGTTCCCACCTTTATTTAATGCTACTCTCTTGCCTTCTCTGACACTCGTACCTGACTGCTGCAGGTCTTCTCTCACACAATCCATCCACTTCTTTGCTGGACACCCCTTTTTCCTCTTGACATCTTTCTGCTTGTTCCAAGTCTTCTTCACGAGATTGTCTTCTGCTTTTCTACAGTGCCCAAATGATCGTAATTCTCTTTGACTTTACTCTGGTCTTTGCTCTTATGTCCGCAGTTCTTTATCTGTCTCACAGTGTGCATCATACCACCTGTCTCAGGCACTTAATCTCTATCCCCTCTACCTTCCTCATCTCCTCGGCCTTTACTGCTCAGGTTTCGGTACCATACAGCAAAGCAAGTTACACCAGCGTCTTGTACACCTTACTTTTCAGCTTCTTTGGCATTCTTCTGTCATATACTACATCTGACAATGTGCCAGTTGACTGCAGCCCCTCTGAATCTTGCACTGACCTCTTTATTCAGACTCCCCTTCTCAACCACCACTCCCAGATACCTGAAACTGTTAGCCTGTTTCACTACTTTCCCTTCTATCTCAATTCTAAGCTTCTACTGACTTTGCCCATTTGCTGCCACCACCACTGCCCTATCTGTACTCAGTTTCATCCAATGTGCCTTCAGTTTTGCATTCCATTCCCCTATCCTTTGTTGAAGTTCTTGATCAGAGTCTAGATGTAATGCCACATTGTCTGCATACAGCAACTTTGTTGATCTGCTCCTCCGACCCGTCTGCTAAAGTAGTCCATCACCAGTATGAATAGCAGTGGGCTCAGATCTGAACACTTATGCACACCTACTCCCATAAGGAACCCATTTGTGCGACTAAACAATGTTCATAATGGAGTCATTTGGTCCTTGTACACAGCTTGCTCCAATTCTACCAATGTTTCTGGGACTTTGAAACATTGCAGCACTGTCCAAATCAGCTTTCTTGTGACCTTGTCATATGACTTCTCCAAGTCTAGGAATGCTCAGTTAGACTCTTTCCTCATCTCTAGCTTCTTCTTAACTACCTGTCTCACTGCAAACATCGGGTCAATTGTGCTGCATCCTGATCTGAATCCAAACTGCTCACCTTCTCCAGAGCCTTCACACAATGTGTCAGAAGTCTGGTATCTCTGTACTGCCCACAGTTGTGTATTTCGCCCTTGAGTAATGGCACTAGTATGCTTATTCTGCAGTCATCTGGGATACACCTTCTCTCCACACTATGTGTACCCACAGAAGCCATTTCTCCGCTATCTCACCCAGCAACTTTATCATATTTGCCGTGACCTCATCAGAGCCTGCTGCTTTCCTGGACTTCCATTTTTCTTTGTGCTGTTCTTACTTCTTTTATGGTGGGTTCCTCCTCTTCTCTCATCTTAGGCGGTGTCTGAAGCAGTACAGCTTCTGTGGGATTTTCTTCACTCAGCAGTTGCTAGAAGTACTCTTTCATTTGCCTTTGATATCCTGTGCACTGGTAAGATGGTTGTTACAGGCTTCCCTTATGAAGGGTGTCTGGCTATCTTCTTTACCTTTCCGTCTTTGCCTTGCAACCCAATATAGTTTCTTTGTGCCATCTACTGAGAAACTTTCCAAAAGCTGGTAGAGTGCCATTAATACCTTGTTCTTTGCAACTCCTTTCTTAATCTCTTTGTTAGCCAGCCAGTAAGTCTTCCTTCCTAGCCTGGTCTGTCTTTTCTATCTCCTATTTTTTCCTGCACTGCTTCTTTCCTCTGAGGACTTCTAGACCTCTGCATTCCACCACCAGCTTTTTTATTTCCATACCTGGCTCAGCCGCTACTTGTTCTGTAGTCTTCAAACATGCTGTTCTGAGGCGTTGCCATTCTTCAACTCTACCTACTACTACTTCTTGAGGTGCTATAGCCCCGAGTAATTCCTTGAACGGTTGTGTTTTCTCTCCATTGACTTCCAGGACTTCAGCCTGGTCTATGCTGGACTTTACAGCCTTCTCTGACCACTGCTTGCGGCTGATTCTGACAGCAAGTGGTTTATGCTGTGGACCAATTGTTTTACTGAAGATGGCTTTTGCAATCAATGATTCTATCCCTGTGTCATTTCTTTACTAGGAGGAAGTCTACCCGACTTGAATGTTGGCCATTCTTGTATGTGATCTTGTGACCGTCTCCTTTCTGAACCATGTCTTGGCTACTATCAAGCCATTTGCCAGACAGACATCTAGAATGTTACCTCCTCCTTTATTCTTGTTACCCCACCCATGTGGGCCCAGGCAGTCCTCCTGGACTGAAAGAATAAAAAGTCTTGCTTGGTTATTTGGCCTCTTTGTTTAACACAGTCGGTGGTTTCTTTTGGGTCAGAGTTGTTTGTGACATTATATTTGGCAGGAGAAAGGAGACTGTTTTTGTAAGTCCTCCTATCCTGTTCTGTCTGACCCGATATGTGCAATCAAGTCACCCATTATCAACACCAGCTCATATAGTCCTGCAACTGCTGTCTGAATGCACTCATTTCATCACTATAACAACCCTACTATGAGGCACAGGCTCATATTATGAATACTGCTCTATCATTACAATGGGATCTGAGTGTCATGAGTATCTCACTAATTCTGATGACATTCCTCGATATCTTCTGAAGCCTCTCCCTCACCACATTTCTCACACAATTACATGCTATACATAATTTAACTATTCAACAACTAATTTTTTGGGCATTCAGGTTCCTGGAATTGTAAATGAGACATCAGTGCAGACTAGAGAAGTTGTGACTGCAACTGAGCTACAAAATATAAGTATCATCTTGATTTTTTTTTGATTATTTTTACAGATTACTGTTTTTACAATTTAATATATATAAAGCACTTTGTCTATTCAGTATCTTCACAAATCCTTATCTGTTTAAAAACTTTCATTTGTCTCTGTAGTGCTTGCTGTCTTGTAGGCTATTTTGTCCCACCCTCCGTCCCTGTTGGTGTCTTGCTGTTATACTTGGTGGCTTTGCAGTTGCCCGCCCCTACTGTGACACACCTCCCAGTCTAGTGTCATTAGCTCATTCTGCTTAATACAGAGAGAACATTTGATAAGGCCTTCTGTTCCTCCTTTTTCCTTTCAAAAGTAAAACAAAACTTTTTTTTTTTTTCTCTTTCGCCTGAACCTTCTTGTGTTCTGACTGTCCTTCTCAAACATTTTGGAAATATACAGTATATTTCAGAGCATTTGTTATAACTGTATTTGCTATAACTGATTTAAGTATTTTTTTCTGGTTTTTTGATTATTTACTGCTTAGCGACTGCATTTTAGCCTGTTTATACAGCTCTGCATTCTATTTAAACTGTTTTTGTGTTAACTGTTTTGCACTTTTAAAAAGTTAGTTGTTGCTTAATTTTACCTGTAGGCTAACACACTCAAGTGCGCTAGCCGCTTAAAAGCATTTATAGCATTTACTGTCTGTTTTTCCTCTGTTTTCTGCAAAAAAAAAAAAAAAAAAAAAAAATCTTGTTTTCCCGCCTTACTGAACTAGAACAGTCCAGTCTTCAGAGTTTGCTGATCTCTGGGCTTTGTCTTGGTTCCTGTGCTATTCCATATCCTTATTTGGATAAAAGGAAGTGTCTTTGTTCACCAGTGGGAGTGGGGAGCACTGAGCGGCCTATTTGTCCCTAGAGGAGTGGTTTCCAGCCAGAAACTTGTAGTCTATTGGCCATTTTGGGTCAATTCCTAGCTCTTTTCAGCCCCCTGTAATAAAGCCCGCTTTAGCTGGCAGCTTGTATTCAACTCAGCACAGCTCCTCGTGGTGTACTGCAGAGTTCTACAAGCAGCAGAGAGCAAAAGAGTGACTTTTCCTGATTTAAGTATTTTTTTCTGGCTTTTTGATTATTTACTGCTTAGCGATTGCTTTTTCGCCTGTTTATACAGCTCTGCATTCTATTTAAACTGTTTTTTGTGTTGATTAACTGTTTTGCACTTTTAAAAAAGTTATTTGTTGCTTAATTTTACCTGTAGGCTAACACACTCAAGTGCGCTAGCCGTTTAAAAGCATTTACTGTCTGTTTTCCCTCTGTTTTCTGCAAAAAAAAAAAAAAAAAAAAAAATCTTGTTTTCCCACCTTACTGAACTAGAATAGTCCAGTCTTCAGAGTTTGCTGATCTCTGGGCTTTGGCTTGGTTCCTGTGCTATTCAATATCCTTATTTGGATAATAGGAAGCTTCTTTGTTCACCAGTGGGAGTGGGGAGCACTGAGCAGCCTATTTGTCCTTAGAGCAGTGGTTCCAGCCAGAAACTTGTACTCTATTGGCCATTTTGGGTCAATTCCTAGGTCTTTTCAACCCCCTGCTATAAAGCCCGCTTTAGCGCGGAGTTGCCCATAGAGCACCATCGGGCAGCGCCGGTTAAACAAGGTTAAACTATTTCTGGCTCCGTAAAGTCTGCTGTTCAATTTTTCCCTTAGAACTTCTCTACTTGCAATCTAAACAGTCTATTCTCTATCTCAATAGCTCAGCACTTGCTCCTAAAGCATTTTTATATAGGTAAAGTA
The DNA here is from genome assembly GCF_019279795.1 of Protopterus annectens. NCBI lineage: Eukaryota > Metazoa > Chordata > Ceratodontiformes > Protopteridae > Protopterus > Protopterus annectens. The sequence continues at coordinate 1,839,276,254 of NC_056737.1, read as the reverse complement.
CTTGTATACTAAACAAAGTACTACATTAGCCTAGAATCCCCTTGAGTACCCATTTCCCTATAGGTCCCTTCTGACTCAGTTACACAGCAAACTTTTTCACTTTTTCTAGCATGTCGAAGGGTCAGTTGCTAGCGTCCTCTCCTGTTCAGCTGGTGAATCTGGGCATCTTGAGGCAATGTTACAATTGCCTCATGTACACAGACAACCCACTCCTTCTCCCACAAAACACAAATACATGTGAGATATGCAACTATATAGCCAAACTGGAGGCTGAGCTCTCTCAACTCAGGACTGGCAAGACCAGACAGGAGGAGAAGGAAACCACGCACACCACAAACCCAGTTTCATCACAACTGCAAAACAAACACATAAACACACAAAGACATACTCGGAGGCACTGATCAAAAATCTACCAAAACTACAGAGGCCTCCAAAGCAGACACCCAAGCAACTGCCACCTCAAGACATAAGACATGCAACACATAGTTCTCAAAGTCAGTGTGCTAAACAGTCACAGCCCTTAAGGCCAAACACAATGCCAGACACACTTGTTATAGGTGACTCCATAGTCAGACACACTGACGTCCCACTCACCAGACTGAACAAGGAAAAGATCACAGTCAGCTGCCTGTCAGGCGCTAGAATCCGCCACATAACACAAGCACTCAGGTCACTCCACAGCAAGTACAAGTATGACTCAGTCATTGTCCATGCCGGTGTGAACGACCTGAGACGTACCTCCCTGGACTACATGAAAAGAGACAGAGGAGCTCTCAGATTATGTAGCCCAGGCCGGTATGACCCTGACCCTGAGCAGTATCCTACCCTCACCAAGAATGATGCCACAATACAGAAACAAAATGATCAGCTTTAATAATTGGCTTAATTACTGGTGTCATTCTAAGGGGATCCAATGTCTGTCTGCCTGGGATGACATGCTTGACAAGCCACGCTGCTTCGCAAGGGACGGCTTGCACCTGTCACCCCTGGGCTTCCGGATATTGGCAAAGGCTCTTGCCACCCCCATAGTGCCTTTTTTAGGCAAGGCTCAAATGATAAACCTACCGCCCTAGAAAAAAAAAATGGAGAAAATCTAAGGGTAATACTGCTCAATGCCAGAAGTCTAAACCTCAAGATGCACGCCCTCGAAGCCCTCCTCAGTATGGAGAACATCGATATTTGTGCTGTGACTGAAACCTGGTTCAAGGCTCCTGAGAGCACCCCAGCACTATCAGGTTATACCTCATATCATGAGTTCCGGCCCCAAAATCCGGACCGAACTACAAAAGGAGGGGGAGTATCCATATTGATAAAGGATACCCACACCTCCAGGTTAGTGGCAACGCACGAAGCATCGGAGACCATCCAGGTGCAATTAACCGTAGGTAAAACTGCCCTACAGTTTGTAACATGCTACAGACCACCTTCTCAAACTCAGGAAACCCACACAGACTTCCTGAAGACACTGGAGAGTATAAATGTCTCTCCAAACACCATCATATTGGGTGACTTCAACTACCCAAACATAGACTGGGAACATTACTCAAGCCCCAACACCCTAGCCCAAAGGTTCCTTGAGTTCATAAACTCAAATGCTATGGAACAACTAGTCACCATTCCCACAAGAGGAGAAAATATACTGGACCTGATCATCACAAACATGGGGACAAAATGCTCCACACCGAAGTATATCCCTCATTGGTGAGATCAGACCATAAATTAATCTCACTGGAGATCCACATCCGCCCCCACCCCAGCAAAAGACCACAGTGAAGAACTTCTCAAAAGCAAACTTCACACTTCTTAAGACTGGAGTGGTATCCTTCAAGGCCCCGAGCCAGTGGAAACCACAACCCACGCTGCTGAAACCCTTACAAATGCCTTCTACGAGCACCTCCAGGAATGTATGGATCAAGCAATCCCTAATAAAATCAAGACCTTTTCCACCAAAGGCAGGCGCCCGGTCTGGTGGACTCCAGCCATAAACAAACTCTACAACAAGAGGAGAAAGCTACTACATGACGGAGCAAAATCCCTAAATGGGAAGGCATCTCTGATCAATACTAGCAAAAAACTACGATCACTCATAAAATCATCCAAGGCCAACTTTGAGAGAAAAATCGCTAATGACACAAAAGACAATCATAAAGCCTTCTTTAGCTATGTTAGAAACCTGGGTGGAAACTCCCAGATATGCTCAGAATTAGTCCAAAATGATAAAAATCACTGAACCCACAGACATTGCCAACATACTGGCAGACAGGTTCAGTGCAAATTTCTCCCCCAAAAGGAGAAATATCTATGCCACCAGAGTCTAGGCTCCCAAACATCTCAGATGCGCAGGTGAGAGCTGCTCTCTCTAAAGCAAAAAACACAGCATCAATGGGACCGGACGGTGTCCCCGGCTGTGTGGTACACGAACTCAATGAGGAACTAAACCCACACATAAGGCTGCCGTTTAATCTTAGCCTTACTACAGGATACACTCAAAGAATGGCGTATGGCAACTGTGGTCCCACTCCACAAAGGCGGTGCTTCTACGGACCCTGGAAATTACCGCCCCATAAGCTTGACGAGCCTCGTCTGCAAAGCTATGGAGAGGATCATAATGGAACTCATAAGTAAAGACATTGGGGACCTACAGACACTGGATCCTACCCAATTTGGCTTTGTCAAGGGCAGATCCTGCCTCTTGAACTTGGTCGACTTTTTCGAAACAGTCACTAAGGCCATTGATGAGGGTAAGGCAGTTCACACAGCCTACCTTGACCTAGCAAAAGCATTCGACACAATACCCCATTCGGGCATCATAGAAAAGCTCACCAGCTGAGATGTAAACCCATATGTCACAAGATGGGTTGCAAACTGGCTCAAGGACAGAACACACAGGGTTAGAGTTGCTGGTGCCATGTCAGACTCTAAGCCGGTCACGAGCGGTGTCCCACAGGGCTCAGTCCTGGGGCCCCTCTTGTTCGGCATTTATTTTTCTGAAGTGCAGGCAAACATAGGGGGATTGTGGCTGACAAAATTTGCAGATGACTGCAAACTGGGCACCATAATTGACACTCCATCAGACACAGACATCCTCCAGAAAGGTCTCATAGAAATGGATAACTGGTGCCAGAGCCATGGCCTTAAGCTAAATGCCAAAAAATGTATAGTCATACCCTTTGGGAAAAACAAGGTAACCCCTAATTACCACATAGGTGGTAATCCATTAAACACGGAAGAAGTTATCAGGGACCTGGGGACCCAAGTTGACAGTAACCTCTCTTTTGGCACTCACATTGCCAAAGTGGTTAGGAAGACCTTCTACATTGCCCACCTGATCATGAAGGGATTCACATCCAGATCAGGAGAGATCATTGTACCCCTGTACTCTTCACTTATCAGACCAATGATTGAGTACAATGCCCCATTCAGAATGTACCTTACCCGACACCTGCAGCAGTTGGAAAGACCCCAAAAGTTCCTCACCAAAAGGATAAAGGGGCTCAAACATATGTCATACGATGCCCGATTGAAGAAACTCCAGCTCTATTCAGTCGCATACTGTCTGCTCAGAGGTGATCTGTGCCTGACATACAAGGCCATGTCCAACCCGGAATTAATGGACATGCTCCACCTCAAAAATCCAAATCCACCAGAGCCACGAGAGCAAGAGACTTAAACCTCAACACGGATATAAATAGGACGTGCTGGAGGGACAGATTCATCACCCAGAGACTCCCTACACTATGGAACAGAATCCCAGTCCATGTGAGGCAGAGCCCCTCACTGACTCTGTTCAAGTGAAATCTTGACGAGTGGATGGGAGATCGTAGGTTTACCCCGGGAATCATCTCTGTATCACTGCTGGACAGAGGCACAGCAAACTAATGGGTATAGTATTCTCATCCTAAGGGGTGGTGAAAGCCACACACACTCTGGCTAGGCTTATAAATGCCCTAGGGCAGATAGCCTAGTATGAACCTATGAACCTAAATCAGGTGAGAATACAGATCAATGGAAGGATTTATCATCAGAGTTAAATCCAAAATCAGTGGAAAGTGGCTAGGACACAGAAAAAAAAAAGGTCAATATATTTTCCTTTTTGTTTTCCTTTCATGAACTAACTGGGTTTCTGGTGAATGCACACTTTCAAAGGTCCTGCAGGGGACTTGAAGGAGGCCTGCACTAGTATCTATACATGATTGTAACAGATTTTCCTCCTGGACTGTACAGAAGCATTCCCTTGGGAAGGTTTTATAATCAAAGGTCTGCATTCACAGAGCTGCAGACACAGCACAGCTGTTTTGTCAGTGAAGCATGTGATATTATCTCCTCCAGTGGTGCTACAGAAGAGTTGCGCTTGAAAGTGTTCAGCAATAAAACATTCAAAAGCCTGTCTGAATGTAGAAAGCTCTTGGACGTATACAAATGGCATCTATGATTCAGAAAAGAGGAGGTTGGCATAATGGTTAAGGTGTTTACCTTACACAAACAAGGCGTAGGGTTTCATTCTCAGATGGGGGTAAATGGCTAAGCCTAAAATGGCCCACAAAGGCAGTAAGCCTAGTACTAACCTATGAACCACACCTTGATACTACCGCCCTTAAAAAATATGTGATCTGACACAGGTGTCTCCTCTATGAACATCTGTGAGACCAGCGTCTGTACATTTGAAGAAAAATTTCATGCAAAGCTCAAGGATGGATATATATGGAACTGTGTTAAGTCCTTCAAAAATCTATAACACTGCATCTATGAAAACCACACTGTCTCAAATAAGAAATGGGTCAAATGCATTGCCCGAGCTAAGGGGTCAAAATAAAATTATATATTTAAAATGGCTTGTTTTACAAAGGCCCTGGCTCATCAAAGACAAGTTCTTGCCTTGAGATATAGGCACTGGCACTGAATTAACTTCAAGTCTTGTTTCTTCCCTTTCCTGCACTGAGCAAGTTTCTCCCCTCTTAATGGCATTGTGGCAGAATGTTCACAGGATTCCACCTTGTGGCCATTTCCTAGAGAAAACACTTAGCAAATTTTCTACCCTACAAACAGTTAACACATTTTTTTAGACAATAAGCGAATATGAGACAAAGATAAATATGTAACATAATACCAGAAAAAGAGATGGCCTTAAGCAAAGTCTACAAAATACATCAGTGATGAGAAACTAACTTCAGAAATACAGGAGACAGAAAGCTGCTGAGGAAAACCAGCAAACTATCGGAAGCATACAACTCTGTCAAACGGTTAATGGTTTCAGGCAATCAGATGCCAAAAATGGTGCCCATCAATGTCTTTTTTTATAGCCTACTAGGAAAAAATATCAGTGAAAGACAAGTGATGGCTTACAATTAATGGAAGGCAGTTGTTAAAATCAAACTTTACAGATCATTTGCTCACAAGGTGAGTAAGCTCGTATGTAATTATTTAAAGTACATGGAGACACACACACTTCCCAAAGATCAATAGAAAACAAAAGAATAAAGAAGTTAACAGGCCAGTCTATGAAAAACTTGTATATGTTACAGTAATTTGAAGGAAGCAACAACAATGAAACCTAAACAAAAGATCTGTGTTGTCTGCTTCCATCCTTCCACAACAGACTGGTTTTATTTGATCCATCTGGGATCCAACATCGGCTACTTTCAGACTTTGGATCCAAGGCTCAGACTCCTTCCTTTACCAATAATCCCCTGCATTTGGCAACCTACCTCAGATCTAATTTGCCCATACCCTACAATAAAACAGAACCAGCATTATCATAAAATCAAACACATCACAGATACAGCGAACAAATCCCTGATCAAGAGCTTGAAGAGTACCTGACCAAGCCATAGTTAGTCACAGTGCAGTCACTCCAGAAATAACGGGGAAAAGGTAAATGAAAGGGGGAAGTTGAGGAAGGACAAAAGAAGACAACAGAGATCTTGTGTCATGGTAAGTACGTAACTTTTGTATCTGATGTCTCTTCCATCCACTCCTCAATGGATGAGACAGAATCCCCAACTACTAAAACCCTTGGGAAGTCTCATGTAAGGATATTTTGAAGGACACACGAATAAAAAGAAGCTCTAGACTGAATTATAAGTCCGTCCTGTAGCAAGACATGAGGGCAAGGACACTGAACCAAGCAGCTGCAGTACAAATGTTATCAATAAGTACTCTGGAGAAAAAGGCAGTGGAGGTAGCAAATGATCTAGTAGAATAGGATCTGTGGAACCTAGTCGGACTTTCCCGGTCAACCAATGTTAAATAAATAAATAAATAAAATATGTCTTAGAAGGTTTAGGTAAGGACAGTCCTTTTTCCTCATAGACATGCAAAATACATTCTGAGAACCATTAAAAAAAGAGAGTTATTTTAGACACTCCTTTACCCAATTTGGCTAATGAAATAGAAAGACTGGCCACTTGTTTGTCTCCAAGTACAATGCAAATAAAATCGAAATTGAGGGTGCACTTCCAGAAGGTGTAAAAGTACAGTTTTATACCTACCATAAATGTAGATGTTCGAGTGCTAATACAGCTGCAGTCATAACAGATGGGTTCTCCTGCCGTCAGGCGGGTCCTCGGTCGGCCGAATTCCAAAGTCTAGGTCCGGCATCGGTTGTCGTCGCTTCTTCCCTGACGTCAGTGCGACAGGGGTATAAAGGAACCAGCAGACGCCATTTTCTTCAGTTTTTCTTGCCCCAGATGTCAGGTGCCCCCAAAAGGAAGGCAATACATAAATCTGTGTAATAAAGCACTGCAATATAATCAAAATACAGTAGTTGCAAGCAAAAACACCATAAATGAATACCCCAATCAAGTTGTATGAGGAGGTGTTAGCCCACAGGCCTGTCCCAAGAGGGGAAGGAGGGAGGGAAACCTGGACTGCAGCTGTATTAGCACTCGAACATCAACATTTATGGTAGGTACAAAACTGTACTATGTTCATCGTGCATACAGCTGCAGTCATAACAGATGGGTAGAATCCCAAAGCTAAGAAAGGGGTGGTAGGCACTAGGTGGAACTAGGAGGAGCCAGGATGCCCTGCAAGACTGCAGTGGCAAAGCCTGCTCTAGTTTTGGAGTATAATGGTAGGTGGTAGTGCTTGGAGAAGGTATGCACAGAACTCCCAAGTGGCTACTTCCAAAATATCTTTGGTAGGAACTCCTCTGAGGAAAGCTGCGGAGGTAGCTGTGGCCCTTGTGGAGTGAGATCTGATGCCTGTAGGTACAGTTTTGCCATGAAAAGAACAGCAAAAGCGTATGCAGTGGGCTATCCATTTTGAGATTGTCTGTTTGGAAATTGGCTTTCCTTGAGCTCCTACAGCATAGGACACAAAGAGCTGTTCTGATTTTCTGAAAGGCTTTGTTCTGTCCAAATAATAACGCAGTTGTCTGTGGATGTCCAAGGAATGTAGTAATCTCTCCCCTTTGTTTTGAGGATTAGGATAAAAGGTAGGTAAGTGTATGGCCTGATTCAAAGCTACCCTGGATACCACTTTAGGCATAAAGGACGGGTTGGTTCGTAAGGAAACTCTGTCCTGATGGAAGATGATAAAAGGCTGCACAGCCATGAGAGATTGTAGTTCTGAAACTCTACGAGCTGAGGTAATAGCCAGAAGGAAAGCTGTTTTCCAGGATAAATATTGCAAATCTGATGAGGCAGCTGGCTCAAAGGGAGGCAAGGTCAGTTTTTCCAGAATGAAATTGAGATCCCAAGCAGATATTGGTTGTTTCCTTGGGGGTCTTAGATTCTTAGCCCCTCTGAGGAACTGTCTTAAGAGAGGGTGAGAGAATAAGGGTGGATCAGTGTTGTATTCTGCAGAAATGGCTGAGGCATGGATTTTGATGGAGGAGAATGAAAGTCCACTGCTTAGCAGCTCAGCTAGATACTGTAGTATTTGAGGTAAATTCAGTTTTCCAGGATCCTGACCCTTTTTCTCATTCCAGACACAAAACCGTTTCCATTTTGAGGAGTAAGCTTTTCTAGTTGGCGCCTCCAAAATGACATCCTGCACCTCCTTGGAGAGTAGGGTCTGTTGTGATGCTAAGGAATCTTCCATGCGGCTAGATTGAGTGTTTTTAGCTGGCTGTGAAGAGTTTTGAAGCTGTGCTGAGTCAGGAGAAGAGGCATTAGAGGCAGGGTCCATGGTGGGGAATGCGTCAGGCTCCTCAGGAGTGGGTACCAGTGTTGTCTTGGCCAGTCTGGAGCAATGAGAATCATCTTTGGTCTGTCTGCTCTGGTTTTCAATAGAACTTTGGGCGCATAAACTGTCATTGATGTCCAACTGAAAGAGAGAGCGTCCACTCTCCAGGCCTTTGGATGGAAAATCCTTGAGCAGAATTTTGTCAAGTGGTGATTTTTGTGGGAGGCAAAGAGATCTATGTCTGGCCTTCCCCATGCTTGGATTATTTCTGTAAAACTTTTGGATGCAACTTCCATTCGTGTGGGTCTGTCATATTTCTGCTTAGGTTGTCTGCCAGCGTGTTTTCCTTGCCTGGCAAGTACTGTGCTTGTAGTTCAATTTGTAAGTCCATGGCCATGTCCCAAAGGGACATGCCCAGAAAGGGACATGGCCAGTCTGCATAGGGGGTATGAATGTGTTCCTCCCTGTTTGTTTATGTACCACATAACTGTGGTGTTGTCCGTTCTTATCAATAGTTGACCTGGTTGCAGAAGGTCTTTGAAAGCTATAATAGCATTTATTACTGCTAGCATTTCCTTTTGATTGATGTGAAGGTGCTTTTCTTTTTGGGACCATTTGCCCTGAATGCACCGATCTGCCATGTGCGGCCCCCAGGCGTAGTCAGAGGCATCTGTTGTGATGACTTGATTTGTTTGAGGCTTGCTGAATGGAAGACCTGTGTTTGCTTCGCATGCTTGAGCCCACCACAGAAATTCCTTTTGTAGACATGGAATAAGTGGTATTATTGTTTCCAAACTGTGGCTGTGTTGAGACCATAGGTTTTTCAGGTACTATTGAAGTTTTCTCATATGCAGCTTTGCACATGGGATTAGTAAGATGCAAGATGCAAGATGCCATGAATCCCAGAGCCTGCAGGATTTTCCTTGCAGTCAGCCTGGTGCAATTTGCTAGTGTTCTGAAGTATTGAGTTAGTCACCCCTGCTTCTCTGGCGTGAGGTAGACCATCTGGGTGTTTGTGTCAAAGTTGGCACCCAGGAAAATTATCTTTCGAGAGGGTATTAGCTTTGATTTCTTTTTGTTGACTGTGTATCCCAGAGAGTTCAACAACATTATTACATAAGCCAGATGTTTCAGAAGAATGTGCTTGCTGTCCGCTTGGATCAGGCAGTTGTCCAAATAGGGGTAAATTTGTATCCCTTGAAGTCTGCAGTAGGCAATTACTGATGCCAGGCATTTCGTGAATACTCTGGGCGCAGTAGATAAGCCAAAGGGCAATGCAGAGAATTGATAATGGGTTGAACCTGCAAGAAATCTGAGGTATCTTCTGCAATTTTGTCTGATTGGGACATGCAGGTATGCCTCCTTGAGGTCCAATGTTACCAGCCAAGACTCCTTGCCCAGTATGGGAAGAAGCTGCTGTAGAGTGAGCATCTTGAATTTTGGTACAAGTAGAAATGTGTTTAGGATGGATAGGTCCAGAATAGGTCTCCAATCTTTTCCTTTCCTTGGTACCAGGAATAGTCTGGAATAAAAACCTTGACCTTGTTCGTGCGTAGGTACCTCTTGAATAGCTTTCATGTCTATAAGCTCTGTAATTTGCCTTTGTGCCTCTGCCCTTTGATTGTGTGGCAGGTTTGGCATGCCTCTCATTTTTGGAAGGGTGTGAAAATGGAATCTGTAGCCTCTGTTTATAATGTCCAGGATCAATTTGTCTTTTGTGACAATATGCCAATTTTTTGAAAATAATGCCAGTTTTCCTCCTAAGGGTGCTGCCATTTGAGTCTTGCTTGGCATGCAAAGGGGAAGTCATTGGGCTTGCTTTCTGAATGATTGCGAGTTATCCTCACCACCTCTTTGTGTAGGAGCTTGCCATTGTCTGCCTCTAAACGATCCTTGGGATTGTCCTCTGCCCCTCGGGCGCCTGTATCTACCTCTTTGAGGTCTGTCCGTGGCTGGAAAGGACCAATTTTTGGAAGGCCAATTTCTACTGAAACGTGGGGGTTGTACCTGTAGAAAATCTTTCACAGTTTGCATTGATTTAGCCTTTTCCTCCATTTTCCTTAATACCTCCTCAGCATTAGCACCAAATAATACATCCTTTTGTAGAGGGGCATCTAGTAATTTATCTTTGACATGATCAGGCAAGGTTTGTTCCTTGAGCCAGGCATGTCTACGTATGACTGATCCTGTAACAGCAGCTCTACATGAGGCCTCTAGAGCATCAAAACCACATTGTAAGGTATGCTTACCCACTTGTTCTGCACTATGCATCAAATCCTGCAACTCCTTCAAGTCTGGTTGTTCAGGTTGTGACATTTTACTTTTCAATTGTGATAACAAAAACTGTTGGTATTTTAGCATATGGAACTGACAGTTTAGGGCCCTCATGGTTAAGGTAGCCGAGGTATATACCTTTTTCCCCCACCTTTCTAAGGATCTAGAATCTCTCTCAGAAGGTAATGGATTTTTAGCAGTGGAGGCCTTAATTCCCTTGGGGCCCTGTGAGATGGTTTCTGGGTCAGCAGCATGGCTTTGTATAGAAATTGGTGCGAGTCAGGAACCCTGTAGTACCTGTCAGGCTTGACTGGGGCTGGAGGCAGAGAATCCGGGTTAAGGCAGGCCTCCGAGTAAACATCATCTAGGCTGTCCAAGACAGGAGGTATAGCCAGAGGCCTGTGCTGAGGTAGCAAGAGAAATTCCCTAAGCCTTTTCTTGGAATCTGAATAATCTTGGCCTTCCCAGTGGAAGTGTTCCCTTAAGGTATGCAAGGTTTCCCCAAATGAATAATCCTCTGGGGGGGATACAGAAGGAATGGACTCCTCTGCATCAGTCTTCAAAAGGGGAGTAAGAATGTTCCTGATCATCAGAGTGCTCTGAAATAATGGAGCCCTGATCAGAGGAGGGGGATTCTTCCTCCACTCTGGGCCTTTTGTCCGGTGGGGGTTGAGAACCCCTGATAAGAGTAATTAAATCCTCAGCCATTTTAAGCATCTGTTTTTTAGGCATGGGGCCTGGAGATGGGCCCTGTGTAGCTTGTCTCTTAGAATGCATGGCTGCTTTAGACTTAGTGAAAGCCTTAATGGAAAAAGAAGAGGAAGGTCTGAAGACACCTTGAGCGGAGGTAAACCTGTCCACATTTTGAGGTTCAACACCAGGAGTGGCTTCGGTATCTGTAGTCGGGGTGTGGGCAGAGGAGCCTGCGACCTCAGGCACAGGAGACATAGCCAATGAAGTGTCGTCGGTAGTCAGGGGCTGCGTAGGCACCTCGCTGAGAACCGGACCATGTGTAGTCGGCTTTGGCGTGGTGTCGGTAGAGGCCGCGGACCTCGTGTGTCGGTCCTTATCTTTGCATTTTTTAGACAAAACTGGGGTCGGAGTATCCGACGACATAATATAGTTAAATGTTTTTCCAAAATAATGCTGGGCGAACTCCGCCCGACGCTTAATGGTGCGTTTGTTGAATGTAGCACAAAAGCGACAGACCGAGACGTCGTGGTCTGGGCCTAAACAAGGTATACAGAGGGAATGGAAATCCTTATGCGGTATTTGCTTCCCACATGAAATACAATTATTAACTTTGTCTGACATCGGTCTGAGGCAAGAAAAGTTTCCCCAACGGGGTTCTTAGCTTTCAAGAAGACTTTGGTTTCCAAATTTTCGTAATTTCAGGAGATGGCCGACCGGCACTTGCGAACTGCTTCTGCTTCGGGCACCGCGCGGCAAGAAAGACTGAAGAAAATGTCGTTGGCTGGTTCCTTTATACCCCTGTCGCACTGACGTCAGGGAAGAAGCGACGACAACCGACGCCAGACCTAGACTTTGGAATTCGGCCGACCGAGGACCCGCCTGACGGCAGGAGAACCCATCTGTTATGACTGCAGCTGTATGCACGATGAACATCACGTATTCTCCTTTATTTGCAAATCATGGAAAGAAAACAGGAAGATTGATAGACTGGTTAAGTGATGATTCAAAAGTCACCTTAGGAAAAAAGGATGATTTGTTCTCAAAGTGACTCTATCCTTATGGAAAACAAAATAAGGAGTTTTTCAGGAAAGTGTGAAGTTCTGATATTCTCCTTGCAGAAGTGACTGCCACCAAAAATAAAGCTTTCCCAAGCCAGGTATTTCAAGTCAACTGTAGCCACAGGTTCGAAAGCGGATCTCGTGAAAACTAGCAGAAGAATAGTAATATCCCATGGAGGAACAGGGTTCTTCAAGGGAGGCTGCAGTAGAAAGGTGCCCCTTTAAGAAGGCCTTGGACAATCTAAGGGAAGCAATGTTTGACTGATTTTTTCCAGTGTGAAAACTAGAAATAGCTGCTAATTGTACCTTAATAGTAGAGTTGCTAGACCCACTGTGGAAAAAAGAAGCCAGGAAGTCTAATATGACAATGAGAGGGACTGACAAGGGGGCCCAAATTCCTGCTGGTGGCCCAGACTGAACATCTTTTCCATTTAGGCTTATAAATCTTGGTAGGTGGTTTCTGTGGAGAGGTCAAAATGTGCATTACTTTAGATGAAAGCCTGGACAGTTTAACCATCACTGTAGCCGGAAAAAACATGCAGTAAACTTGAGGGCTTCTATGTCTAGGTGAGGCATCCTGAAGGGATGAGAAAGAAGATCTGGAACAGGATCCAGCACCCAAGAAGGGTGAATGAGACGAGACCACAAGAACGGAAACCACACCTGTTGAGGCCAGAAGGGGTAAATGAGGATCACTGTCTCCTTCCTTGCTTCACATTGCTTTCTGCAGGAATTTTGGAATGAGATCGTAGATTTACCCCGGGTATCACTTCTGTGTCACTGTTAGACAGAGGCACAGTATACTAACCTCGAAAAAGGGCATAGCAAAATTAATTTAAAATGGATGGCAAAAGCCAAGCACACTCTGGCTAGGCTTATAAATGCCCTAGGGCAGATAGCCTAGTATGAACCTATGAGAGGATGCACGGATAGGAATAAAGGTAGGAGGACCAAGGGTGGATCAAAGCATCCCTCGGTGGCTACCCCACTTGAGGGACTAAGGCAAAGAACCCACTGCATTTGGTGTTGGAGGAGGAAGCAGAGAGACTATAACACAGTCAGCCCGTGTGGCTGAAAATCAGATCCGCCACTGTTGGACTGAGGGACTTCTCGTGAGGGAAAGAGGAGAGACCTACTCAATCTGTCCACTAGAACACTGGAATTCCCTGGTACATGTGTTGCTATCAGAAAGCGGTCAGAAGACCTTGTCCACTGCCAAATCTTCATGGTCTCGACATAAAGGATAAAAAAGTGTTCCTTCCTGCCTGCTGATGTACTAAACTACTGACATATTGTCTGGAGATCACATCCAGGTAAGGGAGTCCTTAAAGGCCTGCAATGCTAGCACAACAGACCTCATTGCCAGGATGCTGATGTGAAGACTGGTCTCTGAAGGGGACACTGTGCATTAGACAGTCATCCCTCAAAATATGTCCCCCTACCCAAGTTTTGAAGCATCCATGGTCACTCTGGCCTGAGAAGATGGAAGAACAAATGGATGCCAATGGGATATAACCGGAGACTCTAGCCACTGCTGAATACATGTTTGGCAAATATTTGAAAGACGCTGTAAAATTCACGGTTGACATCTCAATGACCACTGAACTGGCAGAAACCATTGGAGCACCCCCATATAAAATCTGGCTAGGGGAACTATGGTAATGGCAGCTGCCATCAAGCAGAGAAGATGCAGAATCAACCTTGCTGATGGCTGTTGACAAGAAAGTACTGCTGTCGCTTGCTGCTGAAGTATAGAAACCCTGGATTCCTGTAGCTAGGAAACCTGCAGCACAGTATTCAAATGACCTCCAATGAATTCTGTGGTTTGAAGCTTTTACTTGGTTATGTTTACAGTTAACCTCAGTCATGAGTAAAGGTGGTGCAAGGAGTCCCTGGCTCGGGGGTAGACGATTACTGGTGGGGGTGGTAACAAGCCAGTTGTCCAAGTACGGGAACACTCAGAGCCTCATTAACCTGAGATGGAATGCAACCACTGTCATGCATTTGGTGAACACACGGGGGATGTGGTGGGACCAAAGGGCAGGGCTCTGAAGCTTCCAGCCAGAATCGAAGAGACCTCCTGGACTATCTGTTTATCTTTATGTGGTAGTATGCATCCTGCAGGTCTATCAAGTACAACCAATTGTCCTTTCTCGACAACTGTAGGATGGATTGTACAATGACCATCTGGAATTTCATCTGCTTCATGTATAGCATCAGGAGACTGAGATCTAGAATTGGCCTTAGATCCTAGTTTTTCTTCGGCAACAAAAAGCACCTTGGGTAAACTCCAGATCCTTGCTGGTCTGGTGGGACTTCTTGGATTACTCGCTTATCTAGTAGCTTTCTTACCTCCAGCTGCTGCCTTTTGTTGAGAGGGTGGCACACTGCATAGTTTCCATGAGTGAGGAGCATGACAAAGAAAATCCTCTGGTTATAATCTTCTGCCCCCACACATCTTGAGAGACAGATGCCAGAGTCATGTGTTGCAGGGTTAAAGGCCCCCCCAAATGCCTCCAGAGTGCAGCAGTCAGGCAACTGTTCAGAAGTGCTGAAAAGGCCCATCGGAGAAGGGACCACAAAAGCCTTGCTTTTTGTGGACCTTCTCTGCCATGGGGAAGATGTCCACTTTTACTTTTCCCTCCTTTGCCTTGGAAGTGTGTATCGCCATAAGTACTGGGAGCAAAACCATGGTAATTTCACAGCTGCAGTTTCTTTCCTCCTTTCGGTTTCTTTTTACAGAAGGTCCTTTGGGTGGTAGAAAACTGAATCCCTATGACAGACAATGTTTTATTGATTTGGTCACTTCTGGACAGCACCTCTTTCACTTTAGGTACAAAAAGAATGAACCCATCATAAGGGTCACTAAAAAAGACATTTAAAGTGCTCTGCAAAGTTGCAAAGACACATCAGGCATGTTATCCAACCATTACTCCAGGGACCTCAACTCTCAATGTGCCCTCAGCAGGATTTAAAATAAGGAGCATAGACACATTCAATAGAGACTTGAAGGGTGGTCAACTGCATGTTGCAGACTTCTCTACAGATAGAGACCCAGAGATGGATTTTGAAAGCCTTTTATTCAAATCTCTCTGGAAATGTGTAAAAATAGTTCAGCGTCCTGACAATGAAAGTCAGTGAACCATAAACCCATTTCCCAAATCTGTCCAACACCTTGGACTCCCTATTAGGATGAAGGACACTACAGACTGCCTCAGCATGCACTTTCCTTGTGGCCACTACCACAGAATCTACTGCAGGACCGTTGTTCCAAAAGGGGTGATCCTTAGGGGATGCCATTAACTTATCCAGCTTCTGGGGGAAAGGTTAGGCTATATCCAGCTCCTTCCAAGCCCACTCAAAGATCAAACATGCCATCTTGTGCACGGTGGTGGGGGACCACCCAAGAAACAGACCAGTTGCAAAAATCAAGAGAAATACAGATTTCTCAAGAGGAGACTTCTATAGACTACCCCCCTGTTTAAGCAGTTCCAAGATTTCAATGAATGAGATGTCCTCAAGGGGGCATCTGTGGGACCCCCTCCCCCTCATCAAAATCAGTATCCTCATCCTGAGGGGAGTCAAAGTACTTCCTCTTCCATTAATTTTACCAATGCATCTCCCTAGTGAGATGGTCTAGGGAAGACTCTGAAGCCAGTGGGGAGTCTTCAGTGGAGACAGTGTCAAGACTGTGATGGTCTGGCTGTCCCTATAGGATAGAAAGTGCAACATCAGAACCTAATGAGCTCCACTGAGAAAGGAGAGGATCCAAGCAGGGAAAGGAAATCTGCCTCTCTAAATCGAGACAGCATCCTCTTGAAGACATTCGAATAATAATTCAAGAATGGATTTGAGACCCCCCCCCCCCCAATAGGATCCACAGACTCTAACACTGACTGGTCCAGAACACCATCCTGACTCGGTTCTAAGTGGATGCCAGTGCCAAGCTGTCAACCGCAGAGGCTCTGAGGTGCAGAAACAGCTCTGACAGCCTCAGAATTGAACCAGCCTCCCCAGGTCTCACACAGGCATCTTGGCTCAGCAAGCCATCAGGGTCCAATACACTCGGAAGATCCAATACACTCAAGTCAATGAAGACCACTTCTTCAGATCAAATGCAGACAAACCCTAGGAAGCACCCAGATCCAACAGCCCAATGTCTAAAGGTCAGATCATGGAAGGAGCCATAATACGATGAGGAGATGGTCCAAGCCTTGCACCCTTACTGGATATGGATCCTGAAAAACTTCCTCATCATTCTATCCAACTCTGCCTTGGAAAGGCTCCTGGAGGACTGCACTGACCTGACAAATAAAGCTATCAGAGAGAGTCCGGATGCCCGGTGAAAAGGTCTGGCTTGGAGAAAGTGGGGGGGGGGGGTTCAAGGCTTGGGGAAACCAGCTCCAGAAAGATGTGTGGTTCTGGTAAAGGAGTGCTGGATCCAAGGATGACCGATACAAACATTGGAATAGGATCAGACATTCTGGGAACCTTTGGGGTTGAACCCAAGGAACTTCAGCTGTCTGGCAACCATTACTTAACATTCTTAGTTTTTTTCCTTCTTGTCCCTGGGCTTTAGCCATACTCCTCTCACTCTCTGTCTTGTCATTAGATTTCTTAGCAAAGGGGAGACAACAGAAGAAATAGAATGTGGTGCAGGGAAAAGTCCCTTAATCTCTTACTTATTACGTCTCTCCACCAAAGACCCACACCGGACGTGTGCATCAATGTTTGGTATTTTGCAGTCACTGGCCACAATTTCGTAATGCCACAAGGCTTTTCTGCCATAACACCACTAAATCAAACAGCGCAAAGCAACACAGAAACAGTAAAGCATTTAAGCAAAGATACCACCACCACACTACTAAACCAACTACCAATAAACACTAATCTAGCACAATACAGAGAAAAGATGAAATCTCTATAAAGGTTCACAGGAACCTATGGGATAATGGACCTAGCGAAAGGCAGCCCTGGACCATGAAAAGGCACACGTTCTGTAGTGTTTAGTGAAGGTGTGTACAGAGGACCAGGTAGCTACTTCTAGGACAGTTCTGGACCCTAAGGATGACATTGCCTTGGTAGAATGAGTGAGGGCAGGAGGGCATGGCTTTACTACCAACAAAAGAAGATAGACTTAAGAGGTCTAGCTTGCAATGGTTTGTTTAGATACTGGCTGGCCCAATTTGGAGTCCATGAATGAAACAAATTGCTGGTATGACTTTGGAACAGATTTTGTCTTATCCAAGTAAAACTTCAGCTGCCTATATACATCTAAGGAGTGCAAGAGTCTTTCCCCTTGTTCTGTGGGTTGAGAAAGTATGGCGGTTTATGGCTTGGTTTAGGGACATCTCAAGTATAGGTTCATAGGTTCATACTCGGCTATCTGCCCTAGAGCATTTATAAGCCTAGCCAGAGTGTGTGTGGCTTTCACCACCCCTTAGGATGAGAATACTATACCCATTAGTTTGCTGTGCCTCTGTCCAGCAGTGATACAGAGATGATTCCCGGGGTAAACCTACGATCTCCCATCCACTCGTCAAGATTTCTCTTGAACAGAGTCAGTGAGGGGCTCTGCCTCACATGGACTGGGATTCTGTTCCATAGTGTAGGGAGTCTCTGGGTGATGAATCTGTCCCTCCAGCACGTCCTATTTATATCCGTGTTGAGGTTTAAGTCTCTTGCTCTCGTGGTTCTGGTGGATTTGGATTTTTGAGGTGGAGCATGTCCATTAATTCGGGTTGGACATGGCCTTGTATGTCAGGCACAGATCACCTCTGAGCAGACGGTATGCGACTGAATAGAGCTGGAGTTTCTTCAGTCGGGCATCGTATGACGTATGTTTGAGCCCCTTTATCCTTTTGGTGAGGAACTTTTGGGGTCTTTCCAACTGCTGCAGGTGTCGGGTAAGGTACATTCCGAATGGGGCGCTGTACTCAATCATTGGTCTGATAAGTGGAGAGTACAGGGGTACAATGACCTCTCCTGATCTGGATGTGAATCCCTTCATGATCAGGTGGGCAATGTAGAAGGTCTTCCTAACCACTTTGGCAATGTGAGTGTCAAAAGAGAGGTTACTGTCAACTTGGGTCCCCAGGTCCCTGATAACTTCTTCCGTGTTTAATGGATTACCACCTGTGTGGTAATTAGGGGTTACCTTGTTTTTCCCAAAGGGTATGACTATACATTTTTTGGCATTTAGCTTAAGGCCATGGCTCTGGCACCAGTTATCCATTTCTATGAGACCTTTCTGGAGGATGTCTGTGTCTGTGTCTGATGGAGTGTCAATTATGGTGCCCAGTTTGCAGTCATCTGCAAATTTTGTCAGCCACAATCCCCCTATGTTTGCCTGCACTTCAGAAAAATAAATGCCGAACAAGAGGGGGCCCAGGACTGAGCCCTGTGGGACACCACTCGTGACCGGCTTAGAGTCTGACATGGCACCAGCAACTCTAACCCTGTGTGTTCTGTCCTTGAGCCAGTTTGCAACCCATCTTGTGACATATGGGTTTACATCTAAGCTGGTGAGCTTTTCTATGATGCCCGAGTGGGGTATTGTGTCAAACGCTTTTGCTAGGTCAAGGTAGGCTGTGTGAACTGCCTTACCCTCATCAATGGCCTTAGTGACTGTTTCGAAAAAGTCGACCAAGTTCAAGAGGCAGGATCTGCCCTTGACAAAGCCAAATTGGGTAGGATCCAGTGTCTGTATGTCCCCAATGTCTTTATTTATGAGTTCCATTATGATCATCTCCATAGCTTTGCAGACGAGGCTCGTCAAGCTTATGGGGCGGTAATTTCCAGGGTCCGTAGAAGCACCACCTTTGTGGAGTGGGACCACAGTTGCCGTACGCCATTCTTTGGGTACGTATCCTGTAGTAAGGCTAAGATTAAACAGCAGCCTTATGTGTGGGTTTAGTTCCTCATTGAGTTCGTGTAGCACACAGCCGGGGACACCGTCCGGTCCCATTGATGCTGTGTTTTTTGCTTTAGAGAGAGCAGCTCTCACCTGGGCATCTGAGATGTTTGGGAGGCTAGACTCTGGTGGGATAGATATTTCTCCTTTTGGGTGGGAGGGAGGGGAGAAATTTGCACTGAACCTGTCTGCCAGTATGTTGGCAATGTCTGCGGGTTCAGTGATTTTTTTATCATTTTGGACTAATTCTGAGCATATCTGGGAGTTTCCACCCAGGTTTCTAACATAGCTAAAGAAGGCTTTATGATTGTCTTTTGTGTCATTAGCGATTTTTCTCTCAAAGTTGGCCTTGGATGATTTTATGAGTGATCGTAGTTTTTTGCTAGTATTGATCAGAGATGCCTTCCCATTTAGGGATTTTGCTCTGTCATGTAGTAGCTTTCTCCTCTTGTTGTAGAGTTTGTTTATGGCTGGAGTCCACCAGACCGGGCGCCTGCCTTTGGTGGAAAGGGTCTTGATTTTATTAGGGATTGCTTGATCCATACATTCCTGGAGGTGCTCGTAGAAGGCATTTGTACGTGGGTTGTGGTTTCCACTGGCTCGGGGGCCTTGAAGGATACCACTCCAGTCTTAAGAAGTGTGAAGTTTGCTTTTGAGAAGTTCTTCACTGTGGTCTTTTGCTGGGGCTGGGGCGGGATGTGGATCTCCAGTGAGATTAATTTATGGTCTGATCTCACCAATGAGGGATATACTTCCGGTGTGGAGCATTTTGTCCCCATGTTTGTGATGATCAGGTCTAGTATATTTTCTCCTCTTGTGGGAATGGTGACTAGTTGTTCCATAGCATTTGAGTTTATGAACTCAAGGAACCTTTGGGCTAGGGTGTTGGGGCTTGAGTAATGTTCCCAGTCTATGATTGGGTAGTTGAAGTCACCCAATATGATGGTGTTTGGAGAGACATTTATACTCTCCAGTGTCTTCAGGAAGGCTGTGTGGGTTTCCTGAGTTTGAGAAGGTGGTCTGTAGCATGTTACAAACTGTAGGGCAGTTTTACCTACGGTTAATTGCACCTGGATGGTCTCCGATGCTTCGTGCGTTGCCACTAACCTGGAGGTGTGGGTATCCTTTATGAATATGGATACTCCCCCTCCTTTTGTGGTTCGTCCGGATTTTGGGGCGGAACGCATGATATGAGGTATAACCTGATAGTGCTGGGGTGCTCTCAGGAGCCTTGAACCAGGTTTCAGTCACAGCACAGACATCGATGTTGTCCATACTGAGGAGGGCTTGAGGCGTGCATCTTGAGGTTTAGACTTCTGGCATTGAGCAGTATTACCCTTAGTTTTTCTCCATTTTTGTTTTCTAGGGTGGTAGGTTTATCATTTGAGCCTTGCCTAAAAAGGCACTATGGGGTGGCAAGAGCCTCTGCCAATATCCGGAAGCCCAGCGGTGACAGGTGCAAGCCGTCCCTTGCGAAGCAGCGTGGCTTGTCAAGCATGTCATCCCAGGCAGACAGACATTGGATCCCCTTAGAATGACACCAGTAATTAAGCCAATTATTAAAGCTGATCATTTTGTCTCTGTATTGTGGCATCATTCTTGGTGAGGGTAGGATACTGCTCAGGGTCAGGGTCATACCGGCCTGGGCTACATAATCTGAGAGCTCCTCTATGTCTCTTTTCATGTAGTCCAGGGAGGTACGTCTCAGGTCATTCACACCGGCATGGACAATGACTGAGTCATACTTGTACTTGCGGTGGAGTGACCTGAGTGCTTGTGTTATGTGGCGGATTCTAGCGCCTGACAGGCAGCTTACTGTGATCTTTTCCTTGTTCAGTCTGGTGAGTGGGACGTCAGTGTGTCTGACTATGGAGTCACCTATAACAAGTGTGTCTGGCATTGTGTTTGGCCTTAAGGGCTGTGACTGTTTAGCACACTGACTGAGAACTATGTGTTGCATGTCTTATGTCTTGAGGTGGCAGTTGCTTGGGTGTCTGCTTTGGAGGCCTCTGTAGTTTTGGTAGATTTTTGATCAGTGCCTCCGAGTATGTCTTTGTGTGTTTATGCGTTTGTTTTGCAGATGTGATAGTTCTATGTGAAACTGGGTTTGTGGTGTGTGTGGTTTCCTTCTCCTCCTGTCTGGTCTTGCCAGTCCTGAGTTGAGAGAGCTCAGCCTCCAGTTTGGCTATATAGTTGCATCTCTCACATGTATTTGTGTTTTGTTGGAGAAGGAGTGGGTTGTCTGTGTACATGAGGCAATTGTAACATTGCCTCAAGATGCCCAGATTCACCAGCTGAACAGGAGAGGACGCTAGCAACTGACCCTTCGACATGCTAGAAAAAGTGAAAAAGTTTGCTGTGTAACTGAGTCAGAAGGGACCTATAGGGAAATGGGTACTCAAGGGGATTCTAGGCTAATGTAGTACTTTGTTTAGTATACAAGTACTTTACCTATATAAAAATGCTTTAGGAGCAAGTGCTGAGCTTTACCTATATAAAAATGCTTTAGGAGCAAGTGCTGAGCTTTTGAGATAGAGAATAGACTGTTTAGATTGCAAGTAGAGAAGTTCTAAAGGAAAAATTGAAAAGCAGACTTTACGGAGCCAGAAATAGTTTGACCTTGTTTAACCGGCACTGCCCGATGGTGCTCTATGGGCAACTCCGCGCTAAATCACGCTAAAGCGGGCTTTATAGCAGGGGGTTGAAAAGAGCTAGGAATTGACCCAAAATGGCCAATAGACTACAAGTTTACTACTTTAGAAATGAAAGAAGGGGTTAACCCTGAGGGTTACACTGTTCTTGTGAAAGACAAAAAAAGATGGAACAGCCATGAGTGCCTGTAGTTCTGAGGCTCTCCTAGCAGAAGTGGGAACCAGTAGCAAAATGGTTTCCCTGGTGCAGGATTTGACATTTGCTGAAGTGGCTTTTTTAAAAGGAGGTAGTGTGAGCTTTAACATCCCAAGGATGGGGCAAGGGCTACCTTGGGGGTCTTAGATGCAGTACCCTTTTATGAATTGTTTGAACTCTGGTTTAGCGATAACAGGTGGACTGAGAGGAATACGGGCAACAATAGCTGATACATGGAATATGCAAGACCTGCATTCATGAGTTCACACAAATACTTTAGGATGGAAAGCATCCCTGACTTTGTGGGGTCCAGATTATTGCTATGACACTAGAAAAAAAAATCTCTTCCATTTAGCTATGCAGGATTTTCAAAGTAGTGGGCCTCCCAGCCTCCTGGAGGACCTGAAGTTAGTCAGCTGAAAACTGGTGTCTCAAAGGGATCAGAACAAAAACATATACAGGCTTAAGTTTAGGCATGACAGGTCTGAATGAAGCAGTGAATGCTTCTACTGCGTGATAATATCCACCTTGTGTGGTAATTTGTGGTGGGCTGTCCCTAGCTAAATGGAAGAGAAGGGGGAACCAATGTTGTCTTGGCTAAAAAGGGTGTCACCATAAAGTTCTGGTCTTTTTTTCTGAACTTTCATGAATACCTTTGAAATTAGAGATAGTGGACAGTAACTTCCCTGTCCACTGGGAGAAGAATGCATCAGTCTTGCAAGCTGAAGCACAAAGGGTCCTGGTGCAATAGATGGGAGCTGTTTGTTACTCTCTGAGGCAAATAAATCTATATGAGGTGTCCCCCACCTGTGTAGAATGTCCAGGAAGACTGGTCTGTTTAAGGTCCATTCATGAGTGTCCTCGATGGATCTGCTTAATGAGTCTGCTAGAACATTGTCCTGTGATGGGATGTATGAGGCGAGCAGAGACATGCTCTTCTGAGTGGCCTTGTACCAAGCACTCCATTCTAACCTGCACAGTTGGTAAGATCTGGTGCCTCCCTGCTTATGTACCACATGACTGTAGAGCTATCTGTGAATAACCTCAGAGGGCCTGGTTTCCAGATGTGCGAGAAAACCTAAAGGGCTTGGATGAGAGCCCTCATCTCTTTCAGGAGGATGTGCTCCTCTGAGCCTGGATTTCCTCCTGCCCTGAACTCTGCGTGAAGCTGTCCAAGCCCCTCCAAGCCTTGTCCAAGGCATCGGTATCTATGTACATCTCCTGAGTTGGAGTTTGTAGACTGAAGGAGAGCCCTTGGTGGAGTTCCATCTGGTCTACCCACCATGAGAACTCCTTCCTGAGACAAGGTATAAGGTGGATGTCTATTTCTACAGGATGAAAGTGTTGGGACCATACTGTTTTAAGTACCATTGAATTTTTCTCGTGTGTAACCTGGCAAGAGGAATCACTGGGATAGCTGCTGCCATGAATCCCAGAGCTCTTAGGAGCTCTCTGGCTGAGCATCTGTTGAGACAGCATTTGTGAAAGTAAGGTACAAGGCTTTGCACCTTCTCCTGAGGTAAGTAGATTTTGCATCCGCTTGATGTCCAGTCTACAGCCCAGGAATACTTGATCCTAAGTTGGCTGAAGGAAGGACTTTTTGTAGCAGACTGTGACCCACAACTGCAAGAGGAAGTTGAAGGTGAACTGGAGATGTTGCAGTAGGATGTGCATTCTAAAGGTGAGTCAATAAATTTGGCTTTGAAATCCTCTGGCACAGGTTGGCTGAGCAACCATGCATAACTACAATTGACACGGCCATTAGCAACTGCTTAGGAAGAGGCTTACACTGTATCAAAGCTACATTTTTATACTTTATCTGGCTACCCAGTAGCCTAACTGATCAGGGACAGCATTTGATGTTTACAGTAGGAGTAGTGTTACTCCACTACCACCTTGTTCAAAGTGTTGAGATATGGACAAGAGGTACTTGGTCATCTAGGTCTAGCCCTTTTTTAATTTCTCCAAATCTTTTGGGTTTCTAATTTCATGATGGGAATGGACTCCATTCCTAAGTCAAAGTACAATTAAAGTTCATGAAATTAGTATTGTTTCACTCTCTGATGTCAGCCAAAAGTGCTCTTTGCAGCATCTGCAATGTGCCCAGTAATGACTCCTTCTATAGTTCGTATGGAGTTGCATGTATTGGTAGCATATCCTAATATGCTTGTAGACTCTTATTAGACCTGTTGCTCCTACAACTACTACTGGAACTATTTGGGTAACTTTCCACATTTGCACTCATTTCTGCTTGCAGATCCTGATATTTTATAACTTGTCTCTCTGTACGTAGGAAACTGTAGTCACTGGGTGTGGCGATTTCAATGATCAATGCTACTCGTCTTCTTTTCTTGGACTACTATATCCAGATATCTATCTTTTGAATTGTTGGCAATGGATGATCCAATGTGATGTAAACTTCGTAATTTTCTATGATGCTTTGTGGCTCATGTTTCCAATGTTTTTCAGCCACTTCAATACCATAATGTTTGCACAATCCCCAGTGCAACAGTCTCGCCACATTATTACGCCTTTCAGTATACAGTCCTTCTGCCATTAGCATGTCACAAACAGCAACGAGGTGTGCGACTGTTTCCAATTCAGTTTTACAAAACCTACATTTTGTCCGTTTCTCCCACATGTTCAAAGGACTCTGTAAACCAACGTGCACATAGCCCACTATCTTGGGCCACTAATATTAAACTTTCATCACTTGGTTTGAATTCACCTCTCCTTAACCATTCCTGCATTCATTCCTGATCAACATGAGGTTCTTCCAGAAGTTTTCTATACTTGCAACTATATTTATGCATATTGCACATTTCTTACCTTTTCATCTGATCCCTCACCTTATATTTGTTTTTGTTTGTTTTTTGGCACATTCAGTTGCTGCCTGATTTTTATCTACTTCTGGTTTGATTTCCAATCCTGCTTGATGCTGATATGCTTCTGCTAAGTTAAACAGGGAAGTCATCTTAGATTTATTCTCCTCATGTTTCAAAACTTTCAATATGTTTGAGTCTTGAGAGGTCAGCAGACGTGTGGAGGCACATGACTGCAGATCTATACATGTAATCAATTTCAAGGAGGCCCATCCCGCCTTCGGAACGGTGAATATACAATATTGGTATATACTGATTTTTATAGATCACTGGTGAGCATGAAGCATATTTCTTGTTTTTATCCAATACATTTTGGGGCCAATCAATCACTCCAAAACTGTAAGTTAGGACAGGAAGAGCAAATTGGTTTATAGCTTGGATTTTGTTCCAAGATGTCACTGTTGTATTCAGGATTAATTTAAGTTTTCTAAAATATTCCTTACTTTTACTCGCAGTTGTTCATGTTTTACTGTTGATCCTTCATCAATTCCCAAGTATTTATACCATCCATCGTGCTCAAGTTCTTCTATATCACATTCTTGTCAAAAACTGATGTTTTCCTGGTGCTGCAGGTCTAGCAGTTAGTAATCCTGAATGTCACAGTAGTGGAAATATAAACCTTCTTTCCCCACATACACATGGCCCTACACCAAGAGCTGTAGAGGTAGATTGGAAAGCATCCACAAAGGCCTCCAGAACTGGAAGGTCAGGAGAAGAGGCAGGAGTGTCCACTTCCAAAAGACTAATAATTTGCTGGTCCTCTGAAATTTGCCTAGACCCACACTAGAAATGTTGCATCATTTTTACATCCGCCTCCCCAAAAGAAGCCTTTTCCACTTGGGAGCCAGGGGAGATGCAGTCTTCATCTTCTGAAGAAACCTGGCCAGAGGAGTCAATCTGGGAGGAATAGGCCACAGAATAGTCAGAGGCATCTTCATCTTCAGAGGAAGATTAATCAAATGTTATTTTCTGAGGGGTAGGAACAGCAGGGAGAGCAGAAAAGGAAAGAGGTTTCACAGCCATTAGACCTTGACAGAAGTCCATCCATTCTATCTCTCTCTAGAAGGGGGGGGGGGGGTGAAGACACATGCTTTGTCTTCTGATACTTTTTCTTTGGTGTGACATCCACTTGAACCAAGCAGGGTGGTCAGTGCACTGACATACCTCAATTAACCTTCCGGGAATCTTTCTCCTGACTAATATATGCAGGATGCCTTCTGGTCCATCTGAAATGATGATTCCTCCTCTTTAGATGCAGTCTACTCAACCATCTGACCCTTCGCTGCCACACCTACATCTGATGGGGTCATGATACTGGGTGCCAGAGTTGGAGTTGGATGTACCGTGGATTCTGTAACCTTAGCAGGTGTGTCGGAATCTGAATGGGTAGACCAAATGTCAGGTCTAGGCTTCTTCATTTTTTTCCCTGCGAGAAAGAGTTATATCAGAACACGTGAAATCTGCCATTTTGGACTGTGCCAAATGCTTAACACGCTGGGTCTATAAGAGAGTGTTGAGCGAAGATAAAGGGAATCACAAAGTCTTCAGCACAAAGGAAATGGAGCAGGCCTTATAGGTATATTCTGCCCATAGGCAGAGAAGGCACCGTTTACGCAGGCCTTTGTAGGGAATTTGCCTGCCACACTCACACCTATCCCTTCTAACTGACATCTGCTACAAATACTGCAAAACAATTTAAGCAAATAAACGAAGGTCACCCAACAGGGTTCTCATCTGTTTCTTTTTAGGAAGCAACATACCAATGACCAAGTGACGATCAGGGCACTTGACCTGTGTTATTGCTGACGTCAAGATAAGTCTGGAGATCTACTTTCCTACATCTGCCTACATACTCTTATGCTTGCTAACCAAGGTCATACGTTAGATGTATGATCTAGGGAAGGTTAAGCTTTGGTACCCCCAGCCAGACATCAGTGGGGATAATCCATCTATTTGGAATACTGGAATGCTGGAACAAAAATCTCAGTCAGGACATCAGGGCTTATTAAGAATATCACATTTTAGTGACACTTTTGCAGTACCAAGATAAAGGTACAGTCTTGGAAGACTACAATGCATCATTATTCCACATGCATTTTATTTAATAAGGTAGTGGGGAATACAACAGCATCCCCTTACATTTATGCTGTTAAATTCCTTTGGCTCATTACCACCCAGGGAGCCTCAGAGAGCATCTCTGCACATATTCAAGCACTCTCTGAGGCAATACATAAAATAACACATTCCCCATCTACCCAGAGTCCCTTCAGCAAGCACAAGCAATTTTAAACAAACAGCTGAACTGCACCTATGACAAATTTAAAATAATGGAAATGTGTAGCTTAAATTCTGAACTATGTTGCCCCTCTGTAGTTCACTGAGGTTTACATCAAGAAAATTATGAGAAAACTGGCTTGTTTTGCAACTTGTATGTGTTCTTGATTATTCACGATATGCATATTTTCTTATGTTAGCACCCTGCACTCAAATTATACTTGCAGCATGTTCTTACAGCTGCTGCTTCTATTTCCCCAATGACTCTGCAGGGAGTAGCCCCCCCCCCAAAAGGAATATTAACATTTGCCTTCACAAATGTGCATCCATCTTCAAGCCCTGCAGTCGTACAGACATCCAGACTGTTTAACTGAGTTCCTGGAGGTGTCGCAAGTGGTGGCAACCAACTGGATTCTTAGAATCCAATCCACCACCTGCATATCATCTCTGCCCCTTTACCTTAACACTGTTCCCAGGGGATAAATTAGGGACCCTATAACTGCAATCTCTCCTTTTTATTGCCACAGAAAATTGTTATGGGACACTTTCACCAGCAATTAATCACAGCTGCCATAAAAGTTGACAGAGAAGAAGATCACAAACAAGGAGCTACAGAGATTGTGTGTGTAAACCCCTGGGCCCATACTCAAGAGCAGCACAGACATCTGAAAAACAAAAAAGAATGAGTGATACAGCTGCCAAATCCAGCTAAGCGTTTGGTCTTCCATTCATCTCACCTACTGAGATCGTTCAGGTTTTAGTCTTCAGCAGTTGCTTCTGGGTGTGTATATCATTTGGGGGGGAGGCACTTTATTAGCGCTTCTGTTTTGCAAACCCATTATGAAGTGTAGCTCTTTGCCATTGTGTATTCTGTACATTACCAGGATTTAGAAGCCCAGTGATACATGAAGTTGCTGAAGTTTCTCACTACCTTGCTTTTGCAAGCTGGGGAAAAAAAAAAAAAAAAACAACATGCTTTGTCTATGTCATAAGTTGTCTGCTCCTACCAGAGCATCCAAGTGCTCCGGATTATGCGGAACGCTCCACATTTAATGAAGAGCGAAGCCACTGTTCTGCGCTGAACAGCTGTGGGTCCGCTACAAGGCTTCTGATTGGTTTGTGTACCGCAATTACTGCCAATCGGCATTGCGGTATACAAACCAATGTATAGCTCTGCTGCCCTTCCATGTTGGCTGTGCTCCACAGTTTTTGATTGGCTCGTAGACCGCATTTACAGCCAATCGTGAACTCGGTCTACGAGCCAATCAAGTAGAGAGCCTGAGGAGGACGGGAGCCAAGGAGAGCTCCCAAATACAGGCCAATCATGTTCCTGGAAGCCTTTTCGCACCAAAATAATGGCTTGAAAAAGGCTTCCAGGAATCGGGGATTTTACTTTTTAGGTTCAACTGGGACTGGAAAGAACACCTGACTGGAAGAAGGAAGAAAGGAGCGGCTGCAGATCAAAGACATCGGGGGAGAAGACGGGACGTGGTGTTGGAAGACAGCCTGCCTACCAGGAGAGGTGACTCAGCGAGAGGAGTCAGTTTGCTGTGTCAGAACAGAAGGCTGAGGTTTTATCTTTCTGCTGCTCGACAACCGGGAGGATCAACTTTGTGCCGTGGTGGACTATTTGTGCTGAAGTCATTGGATTGTATTGAGCTGAAGTGGTACCATGTATATAGGCAGAGCAGAGGTAAGTGTTTTAAGCTTTTAGCTGCAAATATTTCCCTTTAGAAGAGGTATGCTAGCACATATCCTGTTATTTTAGCAACTTTCTAAGTGTGCAAGCAATATTTAGTTTCAGTATTTTTGTGCTGCTTGTCCCTAGTATGTCTCTGAAGTGTGATAGTAATTTTGCATGCCAACACAGATCCTGTTATTCTAGCAACTTTCTAAGTTTAAAACCGCAATATTTAAAGTCTGTTTCTGCTGCTTGTCCCCCTAGTAGGTCTGAAAATTGCTCTTTTTTTTTTTTTTTTTTTTTTTGGGAGAAACTGCATGCCAAGACAGGTCCTGTTCTAGCAACTTTCTAGGTTTATAAGAGCAATATTGAAAGCATTTGTATCTTTCTGCTGCTTGTCCCCTAGTACATCTCTGAAAGTAATTGCCTTTTTTTTTGGGGGAGAAACTGCGTGCCAAGACCGGTCCTGTTCTAGCAACGTCTAGGTTTATAAGAGCAATATTTAAAGTGTTTGTATGTTTCTGCTGTTTGTCTCCTAGTACGTCTCTGAAAGTAATTGCCTTTTTGTTCTGGAGAAACTGTATGCCAAGCCAGGTCCTGTTCTAGCAACTTTATAAGTTTATGAGAGCAATATTTAGAAAATGTAGTAAATGTGATTTTTATTTTTGTAAAGTGCTGTTTCGTTTACTTATGGTGTGGTTATGGTATTGCAGATTATCAAATAAGAAGTTATGTACTCACCAAAACGTTCCATGTGAGTTGTTCCATCTCGCCTTCATTATTCACTGATGGGTCCGAAGCCGATCCATCGGCTCCGACACGGCCGTTAGCAAGCTCAAGGTTTACCAGTAGCTAGAGACCAAGCCCCTTATCCCATGATGCACTGCTGGAATTACTTCAGATCTTGTTTGCTGTGTGTACCATATCCCTGTGAGAGAACTACTCTCCCAAGAGAAGAAGGATTGAATAACCAGGATGAGATCAGCCTCTAGGTCAACTATCAGCCAGGTGGGGGATGGAGGGAGGGACGCAAGAATGAAGGCGAGATGGAACAACTCACATGGACCATTATGGTGAGTACATAACTTCTTAATGTGAAGTTGTTCAATCTCGCCATTCATTCCTCACTGATGGGTCGCGTCCCTAGTACCCTGAATCTCAGGTGGCTTATGGGAGTAAATTCTTCAGGACCATAGACCCCGTCCCTGTATGCCTTATCAACTTTGTAATGAGTGATAAAGGTATGAGGTTTAGACCAAGTGGCTGCAGCACAAATGTTATCAAGGGTTAATTTGGCTTGAAATGCAGAAGATGTAGAAACTGCTCTGGTAGAATGAGCTTTAATCTTGTGTAGTAAAGGCATATTAGCAGCTGAATAAACAAAAGTGATACAATCTGATACAATCAGATAGCCATTTAGAAAGCGTTGTTTTAGCCACTGATCTACCTTTTCTGGCTTCAGAGAAAGACACAAATAGCTGGTCTGATTTTCTAACATCTTTTGTTCTGTCCAAATAATATCTGAGCTGTCTCTGAACGTCAAGTTTGTGCAGTATGTACTCTAATTTGTTGGAATGGTTAGGGAAGAAGGCTGGCAACTCAATGACTTGGTTGATATTGGATTCAGAACAAACTTTGGGCAAGAAAGAGGGGTTTGTCCTAAGAGATACTCTATCAGCATGAAAAAATCAAATAAGGAGGGCTGATAGATAAGGCATGCAGTTCTGACACTCTGCGGGCAGAAGTAATAGCCACCAGAAATATGGTTTTCCATGATAAAAATTTGAGATCACAAGATGATGCTAGTTCAAATGGAGGAAGAATCATGTGAGATAGCATAAAGTTTAGATTCCAAGGAGAATAAGGAGTTTTCACTGGAGGCCTCATGTGGAAGGTCCCTTTGAGAAAGGCCTTGGACAACTTGTGGGACATTATGTTTAGCCTGTCCACTCAGAGATGAAAGTTAGATATAGCAGCCAACTGGACCCGAACTGTAGCAGCTGCAGCTCCTTAATTAAAAATCATAGTCAAGAATTGTAAAATGGACGGCAAAGGGGCTTGATAAGGATCAATGTTCTGCTTAGAAGCCCATATGGAAAATCTCTTCCACTTACTAAGCCATAGTCTCCTGGTGGATGGCTTATGAGACAAGAGGATTTGTCTTGTCTCATCAAAAAGATCACGAAGCCTGGCTATGATGGGAACTGGAGCAGCCAAGCTGTGAACTTCAGTGACTGCAATGAGGGATGGAGGTCCCCCGACGGATGTGTCAGAAGGTCTGGAACTGGGTCCAGTATCCATGGATCCTCCAATAGATGATGATGAAGGAATGGGAACTAAATCTGCCAAGGCCAATGTAGGGCTATGAGGATGATAGTCCTTCCCAGCAACATTGCTTTCTGTAGAAGTCTGTGTATAAGAGGGATTGGAGGGAATGCGTACAGGAGACCCGGGGACCAATCGTGTACGACTGCATCTCTCAGGGGTTGTCCCGGGGGAGGGGGGGGGGGGGAGTCAGGGTAAAGTAGCTTCTGCATTTCGTGCTGACATGACTGGCAAAAAGATCACAGGAAGGCTGGCCCCATTTGCGGAAAATCCTGTCCGCAATCTCTTGTTTGTGGGACCACTCATGTGGCAATAGGAGTGCCCTGCTCAGTTTGTCTGCTATCATGTTGGATCTCCCCGGGATGTGCATTGCCAACAGAAAGTGCTGGGAGGAGGCAGCCCACTGCCAAACTCTGAGGGCTTCTCAGCAAAGGGGGTAGGACTTGGTCCCGCCTTGCTTGTTAAAATACCGGACTACCACCATGTCTGTCTGAAATGCAATCATCCCTAGAGGAAGAGAGTCCTGAAAGTACTGCAATGCCAGAAGTTCTGCTCTCATCTCCAAGACATTGATATGCAGGTGTGATTCTAGATCCATCCATGTGCCTTGGGCAGTCATTCCCTGAACCCCCCCCCCACCTTATCAGGGAAGCGTCTGTGGTCACAGTGGCTACTGGAGGGGGTAGAACAAAGGGATGTCCTATAGTTACATGGAGACGTCAACCACCACTGGAGATCTCTCTTGCAAGAGTCTGTAATCAAAATCATATGACTCACTGGAAGTTCCTGATAGGACCATTGGGTGAACAGCAGCCATTGAAGAATCCGCATATGCATCCTTACTAATGGTATGGCCAGGATCGCTGCAGCCATCAAACCTAATGCTTTTAAGACTTCTGCTGCTGGTGCTCTGTCCTTCGACACTAGTGAGTTGCCATGCTGACGAAGGAGAAAAACCCTCTGGATTGGTAATCGTAGAGTGGTGGTTGAAGTGTCTAACTCTGCCCCTATAAAGACAATATGCTGCGATGGCAACAAGACAGATTTTTCTGAGTTGACTGTAATTCCTAAGTGATGGCAGAGTGTCAGATTGTTTTCTCTTGCTTGAATAAGGTGATGCCTGGTGGCTGAGGTAAGGAGCCAATCGTCTAGGAACCGAAACACCTGGAATCCTAGACGTCTCAGATGAGCCGTGACCACTGCCATGCATTTGGTGAACACTCTGGGACACTCTGGGTGCTGTAGTGAGACCAAAGGGCAGAGCTCAATACTGATAATGATTGGCTCCCAGCCGGAAACACAAATGATCTCTGAATGGCCTGGCCATTTTTATGTGGTATTACGCATCCTTGAGATCTATCAAGCACATCCAATTGTCTCTCCCTAAAAAGGGAAATATTGACTGAAGCGTGACCATCCGGGACTTCTCTTTCTTTACAAATTGGTCGAGTCTGTTGAGGTCCAAAATAGGTCTCCAGTCCCCTGTCTTCTGTAGAACTAAAAAGAATCTTGAGTAAGTTTCGGATCCTATTTGGTCTGCTGGGACTGGCTAGATGACTCCTTTTCTTAGCTACTTGCAGACCTCTATAGTTGCTTGTTTCCTGTAACTGGGTGGAATGTCCGGGATTCTCCTTGGGGGCATGGGTTGGGTGAAGAATGGTATGAAATACCCTCTGGAAATGATACTTTGTACCCAGTTGTCGTTTGTTATAGCTAGCCAGGCATCTGGGTATAAAGATAGGCGACCCCTGACTGTCTCCAGAGCAGGACAGTCTGGTCTCCCTTCAGGGGCGCTGACAGGGTTGACCAGAGAAGTGATCTCTGTCACCCTGGTGTTGCGGACCCCCTTCTGCCGCGAGGGCGATGTCTTCGATTGTTGCCTCTGGAGGAGGTTTGACCACGTGTGTTCTGAAAGGCTCCTCGGGCTTTTCTGAACCACATTTTCCTTTCCAATTGGCCTTTGGGGTAAGGCAGAGTAGGGGTCGAAAAATGGACTCCGACGGCAGAGTCTTCCCCTCCTGCTCACACCTGGTGAGAGTTTCCTTCACTTTGGGCCCAAAGAGAGATGAGCCATCAAACGGGGTGTTGACAAATGAAGACTTAAAGGGCTCCACAAAGGAACACAAGCACATCCAGGAATGTCGTCTTAGCGCAATTCCTGTACCCGCTGCTCTACTCGTCCCATCAGCTTCATATGATATGAGATGCATGGAAGAGTTCACGATGGAATTTAGGGTAGCGAGCTGAGCGGCAACTTTGTCAGAAGCCCCTGCAGCTACAGTACCCTGAAGAGCATCTCCCAACTCCTTGAGGAGATCTCTTTGCAGTCTGGTGAAGTGGGTCAAATAGTTCAGGGATTGGAGTGTAAAAGTCGCTGAACTAAACATGCGTTTCCCATATCGATCCATGATCCTGGACTCGCTGTTAGGAGGATGGATCGTCAAGGAAGTCTCAGACATTTCCTTCTTGGTGCCGCCGCCGCCACCACCATGGCATCAACAGGGACTCCCTTGGACAAGAAATCTTTATCTATGGGTGCAGAAATGAACTTATTGGGCCTCCGAGGGACAGGCTCCATGGACTCTGGTGACTCCCACGCCCTTCGAGAGGCCAGCTGCATGAGCTCATCGAAGAGCGGAGACACCCAAGAGGTGGAAGGTTGAGACCCGAAAGCCTTCAGGAGAACTGACTCATCCTCAGAAGGGCTTTTGGACTGTTCACCCCTTTGCCTAAGGATCTTGAGTATCTCTGCAAAGGAGATATCCCCAAAGGGGGATCGTGGCGACCCTTCCAACTCATCCAAGTCAGTGTCAGATGTCAAAGACTCCTGTGGGCAGTCCAAGTATCTCCTCTTGCACAACCTCTTCCTGGGGACCTTCTCAGTGGGAGCCTCTGGGAGGTCTCGGAAAAGCAAGAGGCGCCCTGTGGGGCTACCAGAGGTTCAGGGTCTCTACGCTTGGCCTGGATGATGGAGGCAGAAGCAGACACAGCCGCTTTGAGGGAAGAAGAGGCCAGACCGGGTGTCGAGGATGTCTTTGGGGACAAGGCTCTCCTCATGGCTTCGAAAGCATCACAGCTCCGATGAGGAGTCGATGGACCCGAAGGAACCGCCAGCCCCTCCCGCACCGAGGCCGTGGGCTCCGAGCCGGAGGTAGGAGCCGAGCTCATCTGAGAGGAAGAGTCGGCACTGACAAGTCAGTGTGACTATCCTCCCTGGACCCAACAGAAGAGTGTCAGCCCCTAGAGTCCCCGGTCGGCACAGAGGATGTCAGAGTAGATGGAACCGATGACACTGGAGCCGGTCTCGGCTCCACGAACAGCAGGTCGGCCCTCTCCGGCTCCGAAGATCCAGTATGGCTCGGAGGAGGAGCAGTCAAATCTAGGATGGTGGTCTTTGGTTCCGACGCTGGGGTCGGAGCTGACAATTTGGCAAGGCCTGGTGCCCGTAACAGCTTCTGCACCAATCAGTCCATATCCAAATCCGAGAGGCTGACAGAAGATCTAGAGGAGTGCACCGAAGGTGCCGATTGTAGGAGTGGAGATGCAGGTCTCTCAGAGACCATTTCCAAGACAGTAGGCCGGCTTCTAAAAGAAGAGACACTCTGCTCCGATGGCTGTGGAGCCAAAATCCCGGAGTCCTCCACTTTCTTAGACATTTTAGATGCCTTGGAATTAGTAGATGATTTTGATTATTTAGAGGACTTGCTGTCCCCATCCTGGTCAGACAAGGCTTCAGTAAAAGGATGCTTCAGCAAACCTTGATCCACAAGCTTCCTTTTCCTCTCTAAAAGAACCCTTGAAGAAAAGGGATGGCAAATGCTACAGGACTCCTGCAAGTGCACCGCACCCAAAGAATACACACACTGAACATGCCCATCAGTGAGAGACATCTTTTGCCCGCAGTCTGGACATTTTTTGAATCCAGACTTTGGGTGCTTGTCTTTTTCCTCAGACATATTAGCAAAATACAGACTAAACAGTCTAAAACAACATAGAAGAAAGCTACATAACACTACTAATAACCAACACTGTTTACCAAATGGTCGAGAAAAATGGGGCCAACAGTATAATACAGCCTAAAAGTTAAAGCTATCCTTAGGTTCAACTTTAATACAAAAACACACTAACAATGGCCTAGGAAAGGAAGGCCAACTCTACTAAATGTGTAACAGCACACTATCTACACTATGAGCACTATAGTAAAATAAGGAAACACACACAATGAAAAACTTTAGGCCTAATACGAGGCCGCTACAAATATGAAAAACTATGAAGCACCAACAGGACAGGTCTAAAAAGACAGCTACAGGAGCTATATATATAAGTAACTAACTATAAAAGATAAAGAAGTTTTTGAAAAAAGACTTGCAAATAGCAATTTTGTGTCAAAAAAGGCTCCAGCGAACTGGAACCCCCTGAGATCTGTGCCGCAGCAAACTAGATCTGAGGTAATTTCAGCAGTGCATCATGGGATAAGAGGCTTGGTCTTGAGCTACTGGTAAAACTTGAGCTTGCTAACATCCGTGTTGGAGCCGATGGATCGGCTCCGGACCCATCAGTGAAGAATGAACGGCGAGATTGAACAACTTCACATTAAAGGTTTTTGGATCTGAGAAGTGTGTGCTATTGAATTTTACAGTTCTACCATGCTCCATGGCAATGGCACGTTTCGCCCAGTGCGAAAATAGGGTGTTCCACATTTTGACCATTTGTCACACACTGTTAGGGTCTGTGTTCCACATTGGCCTCTTAAGAGGTTGAGACCTATGGCTCCTACAAGGTATGAAAAATGAAATACAGCTACAAAACATGATTTGATCTGGTATATAATCTCAGTTTGTTGGTGATTTTGAAAATAACCATTCCTATGTTCCTCACAGAAGCAATAGCCTCAATCAGGGTTATTTCTGGGTATTTGCTTGCAAACTTCTGACATTGGTAATATACAGAAAGCTTGATATTTTACACTGGATAAATTCATATCCATAATGTATGCTTCATTTTTGTTGTGCTTATGATAACACAATTTTATCAGGTAAGAATTTTATGGCGGTGAAAATATTTTAGAAACATTTCTGAGCTGTGCTGTTGCTGTTCTTTTTGTTTTGTGAATATATCCCAGAGTCATCAAGTTTTAATTATCACTGTACTACTTTACTGTAGCCACTAACACCAGAAAGAGGAGAGGAATGAAGACTGATCTTGCTATGACTCCTGCTTCAGGGGATTGTACAGAATGTTGCTTTTAGCAGTTATGTGCCGTTAGCTATAAGCTTTACAAATTGCAGGTATCACAAAGCATATTTTGAAGGTAATTGCTGCTGCTGCTGCTACAGTTTGCATTTCATAAATTTTCTGCATTTCTTAGGAAACATTGTTTTATCTAATTTTAGCTGGTAGCTGCAAGAAAGCTGTTTTCTACTGCTTAAGTATAGTACTGTACTTCTCATAACATTTCTACTATAAAATGACAATGTAGTAAAAACAAATGTGGTCAATGGCAGAAGATGTCTAGTATAGTGTGTGCATGCGTGTGTCACTTTGTAGTTGGTGATTTGCAAATGACCTCATTATTTTAGCAAATTAGTTTCCCATATCAGTATACTACACTTCATGTAACTGATGTTGATATTAAGTTATTTATTTATTA
Source organism: Protopterus annectens (assembly GCF_019279795.1). Taxonomy (NCBI): domain Eukaryota; kingdom Metazoa; phylum Chordata; order Ceratodontiformes; family Protopteridae; genus Protopterus; species Protopterus annectens. Next base: position 1,839,239,530 of record NC_056737.1, on the reverse strand, counting down.
AATGATGCATGCATTAATTCATGTAACTGATGTGTTTATTAGTTCATGTCATCAAAATGTGGTGGTATACAGTCAGCCATACAAATGACTATAAATGAGGCCAAGTGCGTGGGGGTGTGTGGGGGGTAGATGCTTGTTAACTGACCCCAGTTTTACATAATGTCTGATTTAGCTTCATATTTTGATCTGTTCCTTGTAAGGTTTGCATTTTTATGGTGAAAAGATGAGGACTTCCCACTAAATACTGAGACATTTGAGTTTTACACTTAGACTTTAGAACCATGCATATTGATGCAAGGGCTTTATGTGGGGTGGGGGGTTGTGTATGTGCAATTCTGTCCATTCTGCATGAATGCTATAGAAGCCTGTGCTGCCCCCATGATCTCCCCTTCAACACAAAATGCTGGGGTTGTAGTCTAAGCTGCAGTTCAAAGAAAAATCATATTTGCACTTTAATCCCCATCCCCTTCTATATTTTTTGTTGTTCTTATTTTCCAATTTGTTAACCTATATATATATATATATATATATATATATATATATATATATATTACACTTCAAACCATCTAAAACTCATATAACATCTAAATTCAAAACATAGAGACCACAACATCTAAAACCCAAAACATCTAAAACTCATAGCATCGAATTTCATAACATCAAATGTATAATATGGAGTAGTGTATCATAACACATGTAAATGTTATAGTTTAATCTGTTATTCTTGTGGTATCAGTATGAGATGTTTTAGTTTTTATATATATAGTTATTATTTATATAGTGTAAGAATGTATACTATTTATATAGTGTATCTGGAGTTGGCATAACTGCGGTGGTGGTGCTGCGGTAGCGTTGTCGCCTCACAGTAAGACATTGTCCTGTTCGATTCTTAGCTAGAGCGTCTTCTGTGTGGAGACATGTGTGAATGGGCGTACCTTCGTTGAAGGTTGTGCGACAGGGCGAGCAACTCTGCACGTAAAAATCTGCCAATCATTAGCGGACCGGAGTTCCGCTGTGGCGACCCCTAACCGGGAAAAGCCGAAAGACATGCTGCTGCATCTGGAGTTGGTATATTTAATTTACAGGGGTGAGGGGGGCAGAGCCCCCCACATGGGGGTGCAGGGGGGCTTGCATATATAGTAAAATTGTTTATTTTTATTTGATATGTAGTGTTCGATGTTGTGATGCAAAGTTTCAATGTTATGGGTTTTAGATGTTGTGGTCTCAATGTTTTGAATTTAGATGTTATGAGTTTTAGATGTCTTGAAGTGTAACCATATATATACACATACATATATATATATATATATATATATATATACACACACACACACACACACACACACACACACACACACACACACACACACACACACACACACACACACACACCATCGTCTTCACATATTTCTTCATTGCCCGCATTTTCTACTTCTCTCTGGTCTATAATTTTTGATTTGTGGTTTGTCACTTTAGTTTTTGTTTGTTCATAACCTTTACAGAATTATATTACCTTTTCCACACTGAATAGACCTGTAGTCTCAATGCACTGTAATTATTTAAAGAAACAATGGCTACAAGTGGAGAGCTCCAAAATGTCCTGATCATGCACCATGATGTTGGATGTTCAGCCTTCAAAGTCTTCAGAAATAATGCATGCTGATGCAAAACCTGTAAAACTTTACAAAAGCAATATCAATTCATATGTGTGGTAGTTAAAAACTTTCCTTTGTGGGTTTAAAAATCCTTTGTGAATGTATCTGCTGGGATGGTCTGTGGGGATGTTGTTACAACTAAATGGTGAGACTTCATCATAGCCTCTGAGCTGTACTTTTAAGTCTTAGAATTCCATTCATTATAAATAAGGCCAAGTGTGTGGGTGCGTGTGTGTGTGTGTGGGGGGGGGGGTATATGTTTAATTGACCCCAATTTTTCATAATATCTGATTTAACTTTATATTTTGATCTGTTCCTTGTAAGGTTTGCATTTTTATGGTGAAAAGATGAGGACTTCCCACTAAATACTGACAGACATTTGAGTTTTACACTTAAAAGACTTCAGAACCACGCATATTAATGCAAGGGCTTTATGTGGGGTGGGGGTTGTGTATTTGCAATTCTGTCCATGTGGACTGCATGAATGCTGTAGACAAGCCTGTGCTGCCCCCCATGATCTACCCTTGACAAACACAAAATGCTGGGGTTGTAGTCTAAGCTGCAATTCAAAGAAAAATCATATTTCCACTTTAATCCCTGCCCCTTCTACATTTTATGTTGTTCTTATTCTCCAATTTGTTAACCTTTACACTTATATATATATATACATATACATATACATGTTACACTTCAAAACATCTAAAACTCATAACATCTAAATTCAAAACATAGAGACCACAACATCTAAAACCCAAAACATCTAAAACTCATAGCATCGAATTTCATAACATCAAATGTATAATATGGAGTAGTGCATCATTAAGGCTAGTAGGATAAATACTTGTAGGACTATGCACTCAAACATGTCAACATGCTGAGTAAAGCTTCTTTTTTTTAGATGGCATCAATACTTACAACATGGTGAAAGACGTAGAAAGTACAGTTGTGTACACTTACCATAAATGTAGATGTTTGAGTGTCTTCACTGTTGCAGTCATGACTGTAGGGTTCTCCCCTGCCGGCAGGCAGTCCTCGGTCGGCCAGAATCCCAAAGTCTGGGTCCGGCGTCGGTTGTTCAGCCATGCTCCCTGACGTCAGAGCGCCAGGAGTACAAAGCTGACAGCCGACGCCATGTTCTCCAGTTTTTCTTGCCCCAGATGTCAGGTGCTCCAAAATGAGTAAGATCCCATACCCTTTGCAAATACACCTCAAAAGAAGGGTGAAGAAGGGAACCACACAAAAAAATAATAAGACGGGACAGGAGGGAGGGAAACCCAGACTGCAACAGTGAAGACACTCGAACATCTACATTTATGGTAAGTGTACACAACTGTACTATGTTCATCATGTTTCACTGTTGCAGTCATGACTGTAGGGTTGAATCCCAAAGCAGAATAAAAGGGAGGAGGTTATAAAGAAGAGGGGGCGGCTAAAAGGCCCTGCAAGACAGCAGAAGCAAAGCCTGCCCTAGACTTAGAGTAGAGAGGTAGATTGTAGTCCTTGGAAAAAGTATGCACTGAACTCAAAGTTGCAGCTTCCAAAATGTCTTTGGTAGTAACTCCCCCGAGGAAGGCAGCTGAAGTGGCAGCAGCTCTGGTAGAGTGAGTCCTTATACTCCCTGGGATTTGTTTTCCATGGTGAGAATAACAAAATCTGATTCCATGAGCAATCCATTTAGAAATGGTCTGTTGTGAAATGGCTTTACCTTGGGAACTTGAAGCATAAGAAACAAACAATTGCTCTGATTTCCTGATGTCCTTGGTTCTGTCTAGGTAAAAACGTAGTTGTCTGTGTACATCCAAGGAATGCAAGATCCTTTCCCCCTTATTTTGAGGTCTGGGGAAAAAAGTTGGCAAGTGAATAGTTTGATTTAAAGCCACTTTGGAAACCACCTTAGGCATGAAAGTAGGATTAGTCCTTAAAGACACCCTGTCTTGATGAAAAATAATATAAGGTTCCACAGCCATGAGAGCTTGCAACTCCGAAACTCTCCTAGCAGAGGTCAGAGCTAACAGAATGGCTGTCTTCCAAGATAAAAACTTGATGTCAGAAGTGGCAGCAGGCTCAAAAGGAGGTAAGGTGAGTTTTTCCAAAACATAGTTGAGATCCCAAGCAGGAATGGGAGGAGATCTAAGGGGCCTTAAGTTCTTAGCTCCTCTGAGAAACTGTCTCATGAGCTGATGGGAAAAGATAGGAGGGTCTGTATTATAATGAGCAGAAATAGCAGAAGCATGGATCTTTATGGAAGAGAAAGAGAGACCCTTATGTAAGAGGTCTGTCAGGTAAAGTAAAATCAGAGGAATGTTAGGAATAAGAGGATCTGAATCCTGAGCCTGCATCCAGGAGCAAAATCTTTTCCATTTTCCTGCATAAGATTTTCTAGTGCTGGGACGTCTGGCTTCTAAAATGACATCCATAACCTGCTTGGGTAGGAGAGAATGAATCAAAGACCCTGGATTAACCAGGCCGCCAGGCTGAGAGTTTTGACATGGGAGGGCAGAACCTGACCCTGGTGCTGGGACAGAAGGTTCGGTGTCTGTGGTAATACCCAAGGGTGCTCCAGACAAAGGTTTTTGAGAGTTGGGTACCAAAATTGTCGAGGCCAATTTGGGGCCAGCAAAATTATCATCTTGGGCTTGTCCTGTTTGATCTTTAATAACACCCGTGGAAGAAGAGGTAGAGGCGGGAAGGCATACCCAGAGAGGTTTCTCCAACTGAATGATAGAGCATCCACTTTCCAAGCTAGTTCGTGGAAAGTCCTGGTGCAAAAAATCTGTAGTTGATGATTGAGGTGGGATGCAAAGAGGTCTATGTGAGGACATCCCCAGACTGCAGTAATCATCCTGAATATTTTGGTGTTCAGCATCCATTTGTGTGGATCCGACAGGTTTCTGCTCAGACTGTCTGCCAGGAAGTTTTGCTTCCCTGGTAGAAACTGAGCTTGAAGGTCCAGTTTGCAAGCTAGAGCAGTGTTCCATAGATTCATGGCTAGTCTGCAAAAGGGATAGGAATGAGATCCCCCTTGCTTGTTTATGTACCACATAACTGTGGTGTTGTCTGTCCGTATCAGTAGCTGTCCTGGTTGAAGAAGATTACTGAAAGCCAATAGAGCGTTCTGTGCGGCTAACATTTCCTTTAAATTGATATGCAGGAGCTTCTGATCCTTTGTCCAAAGGCCCTGCAGACAGATACCCTGAAAATGGGCTCCCCATGCATAATCTGAAGCATCCGTGGTTAGTATCTGAGTGGCTGGAGGCAGACTGAAGGGTTTTCCTATGTTTAGAGTACATGCCTTGGACCACCAAAGGAATTCCTTTTGGAGACAAGGCAGGACGGTGATCTGTATGTCTAAACTGTGGCAATGCTGAGACCATACACTTTTTAGGTACCACTGAATTTTCCTCATATGTAGTCTTGCATATGGTACGAGAAGGATGCAGGAGGCCATGTAACCCAAAGCCTGCAGGAATTTCCTTGCAGAAAGCTGAGTTAAAGTTGCCAAGGTTTTGAAAGTTGAAGCCAGCTGTAATTGTTTTTCGGATGTCAGAAATGCCATCTGAGTTGTGGTGTTTAGAAGAGCACCCAGAAAAGGTATCTGTTGAGAGGGTGTCAAATTTGACTTTTTTATGTTTACAGAGAATCCCAGGAACTTGAGAAGGTTCTGAACAAATTCTAGATGCTGGAGTAAGACATCCTTGCTGTCTGCATGAATTAGACAATCGTCCAGATAAGGGTAAATTTGAATTCCCTTGAGTCTGCAATAAGTTACTACTGGAGCCAGGCATTTGGTGAAGAACCTGGGCGCAGTAGACAGTCCAAAGGGCAGCACAGAGAATTGATAGTGCCTCGATCCGGCCCTGAACCCGAGGTATTTTCTGCATTCCTGCCTGATGGGAATGTGTAAATATGCCTCCTTTAAATCCAAAGTTACCATCCATGCATTTTTGATCAGCACTGGAAGCAGCTGCTGAAGAGTAAGCATCTTGAATTTTGGTATCTCGAGAAAAGTGTTCAAGACTGACAGATCCAGAATGGGTCTCCATAAATTTTGCTTTCTGGGGACTAGAAAGAGCCTTGAGTAAAAACCTTGTCCCATCTCTGAAAGTGGAACCAGTTCTATGGCTTTCATAGCCAAGAGAGCTTCCACCTGGTTTAAGGCCTCTAATCATTGATGTTTTGGAAGATCCGGCCATCCGCTTGGTCTTGGTAGGGTATGAAAATGGAATTTGTAACCTCTTGAAACCACATCCAGAACCCACTTGTCTTGGGTTATATGAGTCCAATTTAGATGAAAAAGAGAAAGTTTTCCTCCGAGAGGGGCTTCCAGGCAAGAAGTTCCTGCAGCCCCACAGAAGGAGTAATTGAGCCTGTTTTCTATGAGCTTGCGACCTGTCCTCTCCTCTCCTAGTGGTGGAAGCAGTCCACTGTCTTGGTCTATAAGAGGCTTGCGTTTGAGGCCTTCCTCGGGAGCGTCTGTATCTACCCCTCTGAGGCCTGTCTGAATTGGGAAAGGACCAATTTTTTGTAGGCCAATTCCTATTAAATCTGGGTGGCTGTACTTGTAAGAAATCTTTAACCGTTTGCATGGATTTTGCCTTGTCCTCCATCTTCTTTATCACCTCTTCAGCCTTAGGTCCAAACAAAACATTATGCTCAACAGGAGCATCCAATAACTTAGCATTTACTTGATCTGGCAAGTTTTGTTCCTTTAACTAAGCATGCCTTCTAATGACTGTACCAGAGGGAGCAGCCCTACAAGAAGCCTCCAAGGCATCAAATCCACAGTGTAAACAATGCTTCACAACTTGTTCAGTGGCATGCATTAAGTCATGTAATTCCTTATCATCTGCACAGGCAGAAATGGAAGTTATCTTTTGTTTCAAAACAGACAGAAGAAATTGCTGGTATTTCAGCACATGAAATTGACAGTTTAAAGCCCTAATAGATAAAGTAGCAAAAGTGTACACTTTTTTGCCCCATCTTTCTAAAGATCTGGAATCCTTCTCAGTGGGAATGGTTTTTTTTTGCAGTAGCGGCCTTAACCCCCTTAGGACCCTGAGAAATGGTTTCAGGATCAGCAGTAGGATTCTTGTATAAAAACTGGTGGGAATCAGGAACCCTATAACATGTCTGGCTCAACTGGAGCTGGAGGAAGTGTCCGGAGTTAAGTTAGCCTCCGAAAAAGCATCATCCACAATATCCAAAATAGGAGGGATAGCCAGGGGTCTATGTTGGGGAAGAAGAAGAAAATCCCTAACTCTTTTCTTAGATTCCGAGTACTCCTGTCCTTCCCAGTGAAAATGTTCCCTCATTTCATGTAAAGTTTCCCCAAAAGAGAAATCCTCAGGGGGAGAAGCTGAAGGAATGGATTCCTCAGCATCAGAATCCCCATAAGGGGGAAAAGAATATTCCTGGTCAGAAGAAACTGAAGAAACAGAAGCCTGATCAGAGGAGTCATAATACACTTCCTACCTTGGCCTTTTATCTGGAGGGGGATGTGAACCCCTAATCATAGTAAGTAAATCCTCCGCCATCTTAAGTAACTGTTTCTGAGATTGGGTGCCAGATCAGAAGAGGCCTGAGCTGTAGTCTTTTATTTGGAAGGAGTCATTGCCTTTGTCTTTGGCTTTGCCTTTATTAGAAGCAGAGTAGGCCTGAAAACCCCTTCGGAAGCCGGTACCTGCACAGCGGCTCCAGACCCATACGAAGGAGCATTGTCCGAAGGTCCTGCAACAGAAATATTCAAAGGCCTAGTTGGCTCCTCGTGGGAGTCTGTTTCGGCCATCGGTTCCGAAATGGCCGATGACAGGGGCTGCAAAAGCGCCTCACTGACGACGGCCGTACCTGAAGCTGGCCCTGCTTGTACAATATTGTCCGATTTGGACCTCAGAGGCCTGTCTTTATCCTTGCGTCGTTTGTGAACTCCGGTAGCAAAACCGAATCAGATGACATTTTGTAATTAAAGCGCCTACCGAAGTAATGAAATGCAAAATCGTACCTTCATTTAATCGTACGTTGATTGAATCTAGCACAAAACCGACAACTAGCTACGTCGTGGGTCAGGGCCTAAGCAAGGAACACAGTAAGAATGAAAATCCTTATGAGGTATTTGCTTCCCACATGAAATACAATTATTAACTTTTTCTGACATCGGACTGGAGCAAGAAAAAAGTTTCCCCAACGGGGTACTTAGCTTTGAGTAGGAGAAGAAAGTCTTCGGACTAAAGTACGTTTAGCAAAAATTGTCAGGAGTCAGCTGACCAGAAAATGCGAACTGCTATCACCGCATGGCAAGAAAGACTGGAGAACATGGCATCGGCTGTCAGCTTTGTACTCCTGGCGCTCTGACGTCAGGGAGCATGGCTGAACAACCGACGCCGGACCCAGACTTTGGGATTCTGGCCGACCGAGGACTGCCTACCGGCAGGGGAGAACCCTACAGTCATGACTGCAACAGTGAAACACGATGAACATCTGTACACTGCATACATATACAGCTATAACAATTTATTGCTTAGGTTATGAAATTAATACTTTTGTGAACAACTCTGGTAGGAAACACTTCAACATGCTGAGTAAGACCTCATGACAAACAAACTGTAAACTGTATTCTGTAAACATGTATATGACAGTTTGTTTATAACATTATGATATTTTTTCATATTTTGGTGAATTAATCTGTTAGGAAATATGGGAAAATGATAGGTAAAGTATCATCTCGAAAGCCACTATCAAAACGTACAACTTCATGTAATGACTTGAAATGTAAGTAGCTCACATGGACAGATATAGTTTTTTTTTTTTTTTTTTTTTTACTTGTTGGAGTATGGAAATTAATATTGTTGTCATATTTCCATCAACAGCTGTGCAAAGACGTAAGCCAAGGTCATTGGTGAAATCTATTGCTGACAGATTTCTGAAAAAAAAAAATAATCATGCTATCTATAACAAGGGGAGAAGTCTAATACTTAGCTCATTTGTCACATTACGGAAGTTATTATATTCTAATTATTATGCCCATATCTTTGCAAGGGAACATGGGGACAGCACACATGATGGATCATTTTGAAATGGTCATCGATCCACACTTGTACACCGATACATAGTCTCTGTTTATTACAAGTAATGACATATTATGCTTTAATTGCCAGATTATGAGAAATATGACATTCATTATATTTTGTGAATATCTCAGTAAAGGAACATTACATAATACTGGTGAAGGTATCACTTTAAAGCTGACATTCACACAAACACAAAGTAATTACAGATTTAAGGGTCTACATTGTATGTTCACTGAGATAATGTGATTTTTTTTTTACCAAATATGCAAAAAAACATGCATAACATCAGTATTCCTTACCACATATTAAATCCTGACTTAGATTTACTATATCAGTATTTACACCATTGCAAAGCTCTCTTGCTGCTGAAGGAACTTTCACATTTATATTTTAGTCCAGCGGTTATGGATGAAAAGTTACAAACATCTGTTTACTGTGTGGTATTAGAAATTGATTCTCTGAAAATGAGCTCAGGCAGCACTACTGATCCTATGGCAGAAGTAACCAGTCAGTAGTCCTGGGCTGCTCTGGAGTGAATGAGTTACAATACAAACCTGTAGGCAGCATACAACCGAATGATGAAAGCTGAAAACGTAACAATATGCTTGCAGCAATCTGAATTTGATTCCCACATCATTATTATCAGTGTCTGCTTAGGTTCTTCAACCCATGCAAATACTAGTTGTCAAAAATAAATATCTGCTGTCTTAATATATGCTCTTAACCAAAAATATATTATTATAGAGCTGCTTATAATAACTTCAATATGTTTTTTTTTCTCACTACTGTTGGGCAAATGTAAAGCATCCATCAATTTCCTGTCCTTAATGTATACCATCTCACATTTTAGAAAAGTGAATTTCAATGCAAAGGTTCAGGTCCTCCCAATCCCAGTGTGACTGGCATCACATATTTAGTGCAGCAATGGCGGTACAGTATCAGGAGTGTCAGTGACCTCAACACTAAACCAGTTATCAAATTATTTTCCTGGCAAAATAGCTTTGTCTTCCTTAAAAAGCATCCCAAAAGTATCCTTCTGTTTTAGTTTCTGAAAGATTAAATTTATGCCATGGAATTCACAATGGTAAAAATCAAATTCACTGAAGAGCTCAAAATACAGCAATATGTACAAATGAATATCAGTGTCTGCAATGAAACCTGTCTTTATTCAGGTTTAGCACAATAAAACAACCTTATATTCTGGGAGAAGTCAATAAAATCAAAGGATTGTTGACTGAATCTCTAACCCTCTGGACATTTAATCAAAAACACATTTCACCTTTGAAGACAGGTTGCTTGAAGAAAATACTTCTCTATACCCACAAGACAAATTGAACCAAACCTTGATAACATACTGACGTGCAATAGATGATGTCATCTGTATGGATGGTATAGAAGTGAAGCAACATGAATAAAAAAACATGCATCTTTATTACACTTGCTCAAACCAACTTGAAACAAGGAATTTCAATCAAATGTCCATTCTGGCAAATGCACTTCATCTCTACGCCTTTACATTTTATATGTCATTGCTCACTCCCAACATACATTAGAGGAAATATAACTTACGTAGCATTGTTGAAACCAATATATTCATTCCCAGCCAACTTATTCATGAACTGCATCACCTACAACAGTGATAAACAGACATAAGAAGTTGAATTTAATAAAAACTACGATTGCTTATAACAAGGAAGATTTATGTCACAATATACTTACATAGTCAAATTTCTCAGCTGTGCCAGCTCCTTGCTATAATTTAAATAAAAAAAAATACTTATTGAAAACAAGCCAAACAAACTCAGGTTTATAAAGCAAAATATACATTAAAACCAATGGTATAATGTGTGACAGATGTATACTGGTAGGACATTGCAAAGAAAAAATGCAAACAGAAATGAAATCTCAGAATGTAATAGGGGTTACTCCAATAAGAAAAAAAGATCTGTTGCCTTAAATTTTAAATGAACATACCAGAAAATATTTTAAAACGTGCTTAGTTCAAATAGGCATGAAATTAAATCTAGAGAATAAAACAATCACTGTAAATTACAGATACTCCAGAGAACATCCCTATTCCATAACTGATGAGTTTTCACTGAAGGTACCAAAAGTTCACATGCTTTTGGGTTTTCACTGAAGGTACCAAAAGTTCACATGCTTTTGGGTTAAACATTTGTGTTGCAAAAGCTAATACTGGCAACGGTGTTACATTTAGGTTTAGAGGGAGGGGTGTAATAAAATCCTCCTGAAGCTACACCAGTAAAGGAAGAACAGATGAAAAAGACAGCAGATACAGACATGCATTTGGTTATTCTTACAATAACATGAGTGCACATAATGAAACTTTACAGATTCTAGAATTTTTCTGATATGTGGGAATTGGGGTAAAAGAAACCACCATATGGCTGAAGACAACAGCAGCCAAGCAAGATGAAAACTGTGTTGCTGCTCTTCCCATAAACTGTTTCTATTACCTCATTTGTTCGATTACTTTTGAGAGGTTAAAATAGACTGGGACAAGGTAAAGTAATGGACTATACCAACTACCTTATCTTATATGCTAGAAGGTCCTCTTGCATTACATAACTGGTAGGATTTCCAGAACTAGTATGACTAACTTGATGCAATTTTTCAACTCTCTAGCTCTGTGCTGAGAATATGATGACATCAGCACTTAAGCCAGGAAGGTTAAATTTAGACTCTGTGATTCTAAGCCTGATCCCTATACACTGAGCAATCACACCGGAACAATGCAAACAAACAAGCATACTAAATAAAACACATGCCTAACTTAGTCGAAATGCTGTTAATTAACGACGAATGTAGTGGTCAGCCAGTTACAAAGGCATGGTTTTAATGGTAATAAACATTCCCTTCAGACAGCCTTGTTACAGACATACAAGTGATATGATGAGTACATACCTGCTGTATCAGGCTTTGAAGGTCTTGTGCATAAAGTGAATTTGGGATAAATTTTCAAGCATGTAAAATGCAAACCTCCCTGGCAGACAGGAGGTGGGAAAAAAAGAATAACGGCAACAAATAGCTCAGAAGGAAAACCTCTGAAGCTAAAGGTGCCACAGAAGCCATGACACTTGGTATCAAGGCCCAAACTATAAAGCCTAGAAAAAGTGTAAACTGACAAGCAGACAGATCACAATATCTTGTAATGGAAACATTCTTGAAAAAAGGATACCAAGCAGTCACACCCTTTTTTTACAGTGACCTTTGTTGGTAACGGGCAGTTATCCACCCGATGGAAACAAACAATACAGCTACAAGTTAGCTTGCACAGGGTAGGCGTACCTGAAGCAAAATAATTTTTGACTGAATCAGAACAGGAAGATGGTTTGCCTTTGAAAACTCATTCATCCTTTTTAGATAAAACTTGAACCAAGTGGAAAAAAAAAACAAAAGAGCGAACTGTATACATTGAGGATATAATGGTCTCTTTACCCATGGATTCTGCCCCTGAGAAGAAAACTGAAATCTGAACAGACTGGTTTAGGGATAATTCTGAGTTCATGTTCAGGAGAAATGTCACCTACAAAAAAAGAGTCTGCAAGTCTGACAGCCTATGAGCAGAGATAAAAGCTACAGAGTACAGAATCTTCCACTTGATAAACTTTAGAGCTGCCAGAACTCCAAATTAGAGGGGGGGGGGGGGTCTGGAAAGCCAGTCAATAAGGCACATGAAGATAAGCATTCTTCATAAACAGGTGAATATTAAGAACCCTCCTAAGCAGCTGCTTGACAAGATGGCACCAGGCATAGTTCTACTTTCTGCAAGAGGTAGTAAATTGAAAAGGTGAAAAATGCACCAGGATTACTGAAAAAGAAAAAGATCCAAGTCAGACATGCACCCGAAATAGGTCAGGAACACCTGCAAAATGACCCAGAGAGGTAGCAGACGCCTCCTTCTGCTACAGAGAATATATCTGAGAAGTCATATGCTTTCTGGCAGCTTCACTCACTTCATTGGTTTCTGTTAAAGATCTGGCAAAGACAAGACATCTAAAATAAATAGCCATGCTCAGTTCTGAAGCTGACTGTCAGGACATCCAAATGACTCCTTTGTCTTGTACTGGGATAGCTTTCTTTGCTGCTCGAGATCTGACAGTCTGAAACCTCACTAATCTCAGTCACTCACGGATAACAAGTAGTTTTCGTCGTTCTGCTCAGAATTTTACAAGCAGGAACTAAAAAGAAACATGAAAAGGCATACAGGACTCTTCCCTGCCAAAGAAAGGAAGGAAATGTGTTGAGTCTTTGAAGGCGTTTATAATGAATGCAGTTCCACAGAAAAATATTACTGGAAGTCACCTGCAGCAACTTCATCAAAAAGCTTTTTTTGCAGGGGGACAAAACTCTCTGCACCCCCCACATGGAGGAGCCAAGCTGCACCTCTTCCAACTTATATAAACCATCCCCCAAGGTCACATAACAGTGGTGGTGGTGGTGCTGGGGGGGTGCAATCTCAAAGACTAACAAAAGTCATTTTTTTTTTCCTCCCTACAAAACTACATTCAGTATAAATGCTTTTGGTGAATCAATTGTAACCTAGAAAGAAGAAATTACAGTTGTACAAGCTGAACTTACCATAACAGTAGATGCGCAAATGATCACTGCTGCAGTAGCCTTAGCAATATAGGTTATATTCTGCAAGGATATAATATCTGGCCAACTTACAAAGCTTTAGAGTACCTTCCACACGCTCAAAACTGTTAAGCAACTTTAGCTGAGCTGACTGAAAGACAAATTCAGACGCAAAGCCCTTCAGAGGTCTTCCTGCCAGCAGAAAGAGGGAGGTGAAGCCTTAAAAGGACTATACTAGGAACAAGAAAATATAAAAGTCTACACTCTGACATAAGAAACGCACCAAAAAACAAAAGGGGGTGAAGAGAGGGAGCAGCTACCGCCACAGTGGTCATTAGACTATCTACTATTATGGTAAATTCAGCTTACACAACTGTTCTATGTACACCATATTGATCAACGTAGCAGTAGCCGTTGGTATATGGGGTAGATTACCATAGCTAACTACATTTGGGAGATGGAAGGGAAACAGTCCAGGAACCCCTGGAGGATGGTCCTCGCAAAGCTTGATCTACAACTATAGAAGGAATTAAGCTTATAGTGCTTTGTAAAAGTAAGTACAGAGAATCAAGCAGAAGATACTAGAATATTTCTAGAATCCAATCCTTTCCAAAAATCCATAAATGAAGCCAAGGTCCTTGTAGAGATGGCCTTGCCCATGCCTGGAACTGATTTGCTAGGATGAGTATAACAAAAGTTAATAGCCTTAGATAACCACTTCGGGATAGTCTGTTTTGATACAGGTAGTCCCTTCTTACATTTACAAAAAATACACAATTGATCCAAAGATCTGAGATATGTAGTTCTACCAAGATTGCACCAGACTTGTCTGTGGACATCCAAGTTAAGGAATATCCTTTATCCCTTATTTTCAGATTCAGCAAAGAAATCATGGAGATGGATAGCTTGTCTTAAAGCAAACTTGGATACTTCTTTAGGTCAAAAAAGAAGGAGTATCTCTTAAAGAAACCCTGTCTTTAAGGAAAATGAGGTAGGGTTGCTTGCAACTTGGACACCCTTCTTACAGAGGTCAGAGCAATTAGTAAAACTGTTTTCCTTGTTAAGAATCTTAAGTCAGCTAGATTAGCTCATTCAGATGGAGACTGTCAACTTCTCAAACATAAAAGTAAGATCCAGGGGAGTGGCCAATGGTTTACTTGGTGGCCTCTCATGCAAAACCCCCTTCAAGAGCATTTTGACATGAGATTGTCTTGAAATTAAAGGATCGATAAGCAGACATGTTGAAATGGCCAATAAATGAACCTTGACAGAGGAATAGAAAAGGCCACAGGACAGTAACTCACACTGATATTCTAAAACCAGAGAACTAGCCTTGCATGGGTGCTGGTTATGTTGTTGGTACCAACTAGAAAACCTTTTCCATTCATTAATATACGATCTCCTACTAGCAGGTTTTCCTGCCTCGATTACTACCTGCTGCACATCCTTAGTAAAAAGGTGTCTAAAAGGAATTAAGACCTTACCATCCAGGTAGTCAACTGAAAATGATTGATCTCGAAGTGTATCAAACACCCCTGTTTTTGTGGGAGTGGATCCAGACTGCAAGAAAGCTTGTGGAAAATTCCCCGGCCATTTCTAGAAGAAAGGAGAACCACAGTTGCCTAGGCCATAAGGGAGTCACCAAAATGATCTTAGGGATTCTTTCTGAATCTTCATAAGTACCCTGGATATTAGTGGAAAGGGTGGAAAAGTGTACAGAAATGTTCCTTTCCAAAGAAAAGAAAAGGCATCTGACTTCAAGACCTTCCTGCATACAATCCTGGAAGAGAAACTTGCCAGTTGATTATTAAAAGAGGAAGCAAAATGTCTACTTGAGGAACTCCCCACAGACAGAACAAATGTTGGAAGACCCCCTGATCTAGTTTCCATTCATGACTGTTCATCTTGGTCCTGCTCAGCTTATCTGCCACACAGTTTTATTCTGACGGAATGTAGGATGCCTGTAGAGTGAGATCATGCTGTGATGCTATATCCCAAGCTAACATGACTAGTATGCAGCAGGAGAATGACCTGGTTCCCCCTTGCTTGCTGATTTATCACATGGCTGTGGTACTGTCCGAAACCACTCTGAAGAGGTCCGGGGGGCCAAAGATAGTTCAGAGAGTGGGGTATCTCGATCAGGGCAAGCATCTCTGAGATACACATGTGCTTGGATCTGTTCTTGGTGTCTCACACCCCTGCACTTTTATCCTTCTTACAACTGATCCCCAAGCAAAGTCCCAAGCACCTCTTGTGACTGAATGCTTCAGAGAAGGGTGGGAAAAGGGAAGACTCTATAATGGGTCTAATGAGGGATGAGTACAATGGGACAATGACCTCCTTTGATTTGGATGAAAAGCCCTTAGTGATGAGGTGTGCCACATAGCCACAACAGTCAGGAAATTCTTCTATGTGAATTTTAATTGACGAGAAGGATAGGCCCTTGTGGAGCATTTCTGCTAAGTACTCGAGGATATGAGGTGAGCTGGGAACCGCTGTGCCCATCTCCTGAGCCTGGCTCCAGGAACAGTATATTTTCCCACTTTTCAACATAGGCTTGTCTAGTACTAGGCCTCCTTGCCTCCAGAGTGACATCCAGCACCTGCTTACTGAGGAATGCTGGAGGAGAGCTCCAAGAATAAGCCAGGCTGCAAGGTTCAGGGTTGTAGGCTGGGAGGCTGTACTTGTAGGAAATCTTTAACAGTTTGCATAGATTTAGCTTTTTCCTCCATCCTTTTGAGGACTTCTGCTTTGTTGCCAAAAAGGCGGTCTTGGTTTAAGGGAGCATCCAGTAATTTAGCTTTAACATAATCTGGCAACTTTTGTTCCTTAAGCCAAACATGCCTTCTAAGTACAGACCCAGTGACAGCAGCCCTGCAAGATGCTCCTAAAGCGTCAAAACCACATTGCAAAGTATGTTTACCAACATGTTCTGCAAAATGCATTAAATCTTGCAAGTCTGTGTTCAGCACAGTCAGGAATCATTATCATTTTCTGTTTAAATAGTCCCATAATATGCTGCTGACACTAACATATGAAACTGGCAATTTAAAGCCCTAATGGCCAAAGTAGCAGAAGTGTATACCATCTTACCCCATCTGTCTAAGGCTCTAGAATCTCTATCAGAAGGGGTAGGATTTTTGGCAGCTGTAGCCTTAATGCCTTTTGGTCCTTGGGAAATGATCTCTGGGTCCGCAGAAGTATTCTTGAAGAGGAACTTGTGAGAGTCAGGTACTTGTAGTACCGGTCAGGTTTTTTGGGAGCTGGAGGTAAAGTGTCTGGGGTAAGGCTAGATTCCAAGAAAGCATCATCTACAATGTCTAGAACAGGAGGGATAGCCAAAGGCCTGTGTTGAGGCAGGAGTAAAAATTTCCCAAGTCTCTTTTTGGACTAAGAATAATCCTGTCTTTCCCAGCGGAAATGCTAAGAGTATGCAAGGTTTCACTGAAAGAAAAATCTTCTGGAGGGAAAGCAGAGGGAATGGAATCCTCTGCATCATAATCCTCATAAGTAGATAAGGGCAAATCCAGGTAATCAGACTGAGCAGAGATATCAGATTCCTGATCAGAAGAATCAGAAAGAAAATCAGTTCTAGGACTCTTAGAGGGGGAAGGCTGGCTTCCCCTAATTAAGGTAATAAGGTCTTCAGCCATTCTAAGCATTTATCTTTTAGGCATATGGGCTTGAGTCTGCGGTTTGGTTGTTGGTTTTCTAAGCGTAGTGCGAGTTTTTGACCTGAGGAATTCGGTACTTCTGGATGGAAACGATAGCATCAGTTTAATATGAATGTCTGTAGGCCTGAATACACCCTCAGAAGCCGGTGTGCCTGCACAGCGGCTCCGGACCCATTCAAGGTAAAGACAAACGCAGGTTCCATAGTCGAAAAGCATTGCGCGGCATACTGGACTCCGAATGAGTCTCAGTAGCGGCCTGTGAATCTGAAGTAGCGGGTATCAGGGGCTGTGAAAGCGCCTCTGAGTACCGGCAGACTGGCGACTAGCTTAACAAAAGTGTCATCTGCAGTTCTGGACCTATGCGGTCTGTCTCTGTCTTTATCCTTACGTTTTTTTTTTCAGAAGATCGGTAGTCGGATGGCTTAGCGAAGCCATTTTCGAGTACCGAGATAGAGTACGAATGTAATTGGCTGCAAAAATAGCCACAAAATCTACAGCGAGGGACGTCGTGGTCTGGGAAAACAGGGGATGCACTAAGAATGAAAATCTCTATGAGGTATTTGCTTTCCACAGATAAGACAATTGTTAACTTTTACTGACATCGGTTGGAGCAAGAAAAAGGATCCCCAACGGGGTACTTATCTTTTTTGAAGACTTCAGATCTGAAACTTGAAAATGAAAATTTCAGGAGATGGCCGACTGGCACTTGCGAACTGCTTCTGCTTCCGGCACTGCACGGCAAGAAAGACTGATGTAATGGCATCAGCTGCACATTTTATTCCCCTGATGACCTGACGTCAGGGAAGAAGTGACAGCATCCGACACAGAAATCCAAAGACTCTGGTAGTTAGGCCGACTGAGGGCCACCTGCAGGCAGATGACCCAAATGTGACAACTGCAACGCTGAAACACGAAGAACATCAAGTGAATACCCTGTAGCCTGCAATCAGCTATAACTTGAGCTACACACTTTGTGAACACTCTTGGTACAGTGGATAGCCCACAGGTTAAGGGAGAGAACTGAATGTGATCCAGATATACACAACCTTAATAAATGTCTGGGTGAAGAGGGATGTGAAGATGAGCATCTTTTAAGTCTAGTGTTACCAGGAAACTTGAAAGAGGAAGAGGGTAACAGGTTGCAAAGTGAGACCATTTTGAATTAGGGCATTAATACAAACAGGGTTAGAAAAGAAAAATACTGAACTGGTCTCCAAGCATCGTTTTTTCTTTGGCACTAGGAACATCCTTGAATAAAATCCCTTCCCAACTTGGGAGGGAGGAACTGGATCTATCAGTCATTGGGACAGCATGTGATGAAAAACAGGCAGAAATAAGAGAGTCTAATCTGGAGGATGAGGAATGACCTCCCCTGAAAAGGAGGAACTTACTCCCACTGCCATCTGTAACCTTGACGACTGAACCAATCTGTTGCCAAACAGGAAATGGAGATTAAGACTTTCTGGAAGAAAAATGGTGGCAAGGTGGGGGAGGGTTACAAAGTCTCTTGAATAGTCATTCAGATATACTGGACTGTCATTTTGGGAGGTTAGAGACTTGTTTTTGGAACTCCACTGTCATTCCTTCTTAAATGTCAGTTTACCGGAATTCTGATGAAACAGCTTATTCTGTTTTGTGCCAAAAATGGAAAAGGAGAAAAAAATCCCTTCAATAATTTGGAAAGGAGGGCTGAAATATTGTAAAGATTTCCTGGATCACCTTGCCCCTTTCATCACACTTTTTGATTACCTCTGCAGCAGAGGGGGCAAATACTAATTCTGTATCAAAGGGAGAATTTAAAATCACATTTTTATCCTCATCTGGAAGGCTCTGAGAATGCAACCATGCAAATCTCATTAAAACAGTACCAGTGGTCAAAGCCCTGAAAGAAGTATCAACTGAGTCATACACACACACTGCAAACAATGAGTAGTGACCTGTACAACATCGGAAACGGAGTTAAAGATTTTTTTTTCTCAAAAAAAAATTGCAGATAAAACACTCCTCATACTTTCACAATTTGTCAGAGCAAGCTTTAACACAGAACTTGACCATTCAAAATTCTGAAAATAAAAATTGCATAAATATATACTTTTCCCATCTGTATCAATAATTTTCCATCGTTATCAGAAAGAGTATGACTGGAATTAACTAAGTGCTTAACAGCAGTGGGATCAACTAAAGCTATAGCTGCTGGGTCAGGTTTTATACATTCTGCCTTTTTAGGCAGTAACACACATTCTCTAAGCAGGAGGAATGGGTGTAGGTTCTGGAAAAGCCTCTTGTAACAACTCAGAGTATTTTCTAAGAGACTGAGAAACCTCAGTGTTCACTCACTGAAAATGTAAGCACATTCCAGCAATAATCTCATAGGAAGAGAAACCCTCACAGGGAGAATCAGAAATTGAGCTCTCCTCTGAGTCTGAATCAGTAATCGGAGGAAAAAACCCAGCATCCATTCCTGCATCTTCTTATTCAGGTTCAGAATCCTGAATCTCTTCAGGAAAACAGGAATCCCTCTTTCTTCCAACAGAAGCTACTTTACAACAAGGGATCAAAAGCCTGAATTAAACCTGGAGTCAGATCTGGTAAACCACTCCTATCCAAAGAAATTTGAGGAGGGGTAGATACAGGCTTGCTTTTCCGTTTCTTTTTGATAGAAAAATGGGGCCAATCAAGTTACTAATGGCCACATATGCTTCCCAGGAATGGGCACAGCATTCTGACACAATGGATAAACCTTCTTTGTTCCCTCTCACGGAAATGACAAGAGTGGCTCTCCCTTGTCCACTGAGGGGACCCCAACAGCCGCAGAGATGTGGCTAACCCCATGGTCCATAGTGGTGATAGGTACTATATCAGAAGGATCCAGGGAAAAGATAAGGGGTCTTGAGGTAAAACAAATGGCCACAGCAGAGTCAAACACCTGCAGCTGAGGCAAATTACTAGCCTGCTGGGGAGGTAAAAGCTGTTTACTTTACTTTTATTTTTATGGCTGGAAGACGTACTGATCCATGGCCAAGCCGAAAATGGGGCCTCTTTCCCAGGGAAGATGTAGCAATTTCTGGTAAACACAACTAGTCCACCAAAAATACTTTTTTGACAGAAAAAAAAACACAGCTAAATGCACTTTAAAAAAATGTCAGCTGTACAAAAGAAAAATAAATACAATTTCTCCACAGAAAAACTGTTTTCATTTATTTTACACTACTTTTAAACGGACAGAAAA
The DNA here is from genome assembly GCF_019279795.1 of Protopterus annectens. Lineage (NCBI taxonomy): Eukaryota > Metazoa > Chordata > Ceratodontiformes > Protopteridae > Protopterus > Protopterus annectens. The sequence continues at coordinate 1,839,219,309 of NC_056737.1, read as the reverse complement.
AACGAGTGCTCCTTATAAAAATGTGTTAGTCTCCAGACAGTCCATTAAAACAAAACACTCCTAACTTTAAAATAACTTTCCTGAAAGGTAAAAATAATAAAGCAACACAAAAATGAAAGTTTTTTTCCAAAAAGGGAACTTATCTGCCCAGCAAAGGAAAGCAGAAGCAGACAGTCAAACCTAGTAAGCCACAGAGGAGCATACTCTTTGGCAGCAGTAAATCTCTGAAGGACTTTAATCCCAAACTTGTCTTTTGGGCAGCTCAGCTGGAGCTGCTTGACAGTTTGGGTATATGTAAGGTGCTCTGAAGCTTTGGAAGCTGATCGGCTGTTATATCATTGGCAGGATATAACCCATCTAGCTAAAGCAACTGTGGAAGTGACCACTATGATGAACAGTTAAGTTTTTATTGTATTAATTTATTTTTTTTTATTTACCCTTTGTTGACCACATTACTCCCACGAGGGTAACAGGTAGTATTTATACTACTAAGGGAAATTTGGTCAGTAGTATAAACTGTCACAATGAAACAGTGAAAAAAATAAGAAGTTATGTACCTACCATAACGTTCCATGTTAGTTGTCTTCTTCTCGCCTTCTTTCTTGCTGGATGGGTTCGGAGCTGATCCTCGGCTCCGACTCTGCCAATACTAAAGCTCGAGAGCTAATTCCACCGGCTCGAGGCTCCCCTATATCCCACAATGCTAGGCGGTAAATACTCCGATCTCGTTTGATAGCTAGACCAAGCAATTCTAGTCTCCATAGTATGGAGAAGGGTAACCCACCTCTATAAAAACCAGAGTGTAAGGTATCCCAGACCTAACAAAAGGGGAAATACAGGTGGTAGAACGTGTGGGAATGAAACTCTTCCAGAGGAAGATCACAAAATGAATTCCTATCGGTCTGTCCAGGCTTGGGGGAAGGAGGGTGAGATGCAAGAAAGAAGACGAGAAGAAGACAACTAACATGGAACGTTATGGTAGGTACATAACTTCTTAATGTTAAGTTGTCTATCTCCCCTTCATTCTTGCTGGATGGGACCGCGTCCCTAGCACCTTATCCCGGGTGGCCTATGGGAACAGACTCTTGAGAACAGTGGAGCCAAAGTTGGCACAGTTTCTGGAGACCATGTCCAATTTGTAATGTGAAATGAAGGTATGAGGAGAAGCCCAAGTGGCTGCTGCACAAACGGAATCTATTGGCAGCCTGTCCTGAAAAGCTACGGATGTAGCTAATGCCCTAGTTGAATGAGCTCTAGGTCTTGAAGGTAGTTTTTGATGTCTGATCTCATAGATGAATGTAATTGTAGAGGTGAGCCATCTAGAAAGGGAAACTTTAGTAACTGGAAGGCCCGATTTTCCTTCTGCATATGATAGAAAAAGCTAATCAGATTTCCTGAATTGTTTAGTTCTGTCTAAATAATATCTAAGTTGGTGGTGAACATCCAGAAAATGTAGCTTTTGTTCCGACCTGTTGGAATAGTTAGGGAAAAAGACGGGAAGATCAATTGTTTGGTTTAGGTTTGTTTGAGAGAAAACCTTAGGTAAAAAGGAAGGATTAGTATGGAGGGATACCCTATCTTTGTGAAACACTAAGTAAGGAGGGCGACTGCACAGAGCATGGAATTCAGATATCCTTCTCGCTGAAGTTATGGCTACTAGAAAAAGTGTCTTCCATGAAAGCAACTTCAGGGAACATGAAGCCGCTGATTCGAAAGCTGGAAGGATTAAGGATGCCAGAACCAAGTTCAAGTCCCATTGAGGCGGGGTATGTTTGATTGGAGGTTTGAGAAGAAAAACACCCCTTAAAAAGGTTTTGCAGAGCTTGTGAGCCATGATGCTAGACTCAGATACACCTACATGATAATTAGATATAGCAGCCAACTGAACTCTAATGGTAGATGAAGAAGAGCCTAAATGAAAGAGTTCTGCTAGAAAGTCCAGAATAGACTGGATAGGTGCAGTGAAAGGATCTATATTTTTTGATGTTGCCCAAAAGGAGAAGCATTTCCATTTGCTATTATAAATCTTCCGGGTAGAAGATTTATGAGAGGCTATCAAGATATCTCGGACCGAGCGAGATATTAAGGGAAGCCTGGCTAGGGTCGGAACCGGAGAAACCATGCTGTGAGGTTGAGAGAATGAAGAGACTGGTGCAGCTGGCCCGATTGGTGGGTCAACAGATCTGGCAGTGGGTCCAGATGCCAAGGCTGCTCCAAAAGGTAACGATGAAGGAACGGAAACCATATCTGTCGAGGCCAGTAAGGGGCAATGAGGATCACTGTCACTCTCAAGGTGATGGCTTTCTGAATTAGTTGAGTTATCAGTGGAAAGGGGGGAAAGGCATACAGAAGTCCCCGGGGCCAATCGTGGACTAGAGCGTCTCTGGTGGGATGGCCTGGTAATGGGAAGAGAGTGAAGAAGTCGTGACACTTGCTGTTTTGGGGAGTAGCAAAATGATTGCAGCAAGGCTGGCCCCATCGTTGGAACACTTCTTCCAGTACTGATTTCTTCAGAGACCACTCGTGGGGCATGAGAATTGCCCTGCTCAACTTGTCTGCAATCACATTGGATTTCCTGGGAATGTGCGTTGCTACCAGAAAACGCTGAAAAGAGATCGACCATTGCCAAAGTCTGAGTGCCTCTCAACATAAGGGGTATGATCTGGTTCCGCTTTGTTTGTTGATGTACCACACTACGGACATGTTGTCCGTCTGAATTGCAATAGTCCCTGTGGGAAGAGAGTCGTGAAGGGCTTGCAACGCTAAAAGCACTGCTCTCATCTCTAAGACATTTATGTGCAAGTGGCACTCGAAAGGTTGCCACGTGCCCTGGACTGTCCTGCCCTGATAATGCCCCGCCCACCCGATCAGGGAGGCATCTGTTGTCAACGTGGCGACTGGGGGGGGGGGGGTGAAGGGTCTTTCTTGGAGAAGCTGAGGTGATGTGATCCACCAAGACAGTTGATTCTTGCATGATTGAGTCAACAATATGGTGTGGGACATCGGGCTGTTGCAAGGACCATTGAGTAAACAGCATCCATTGGAGGATCCTCATGTGGAAGCGAGCTAAGGGGCGAAGGGGGATAGCTGCTGCCCTGAGTCCTAGCGGATGTCTGACACTCTCTGCTCTGTGAGTCTGGCTGAAAGATTGAGTGTGTTTAATGTGGCACCTATAGATTGACAAGATGACAAGGCAGATTTTTCGAAATTTATTGAAATGCCTAGAGCTTGGCAAGTTTGGATAGTGAAGTCTCTGGACAGAAGTAGTTGATGTCTGGTGGTGGCAGTAAGGAGCCAGTCGTCTAAATATGGAAACACCTGGAATCCTTGACGTCTCAAGTGAGCCGCGACCACTGCCATGCATTTGGTAAACACTCGGGGGGGCTGTAGTGAGACCAAAGGGCAGGGCGCTGAATTGATAGTGACTGGCTCCCAGCCTGAAGCGGAGAAATCTCCTGGGGCGTCTGTTCATCTTTATATGGTAGTACGCATCCTGAAGATCTATCGAGCACATCCAATTGTCCTGACCCAAGAAGGGTAGAATGGACTGTAGCGTGACCATCCGTAATTTTGTTTTTCTGACATACTTATTTCAGTTGCTGAGATCCAGTATGGGTCTCCAGTCCCCTGTTTTTTTTGGTACCAAAAAGAATTTGGAGTAGATTCCGGATCCTTGTTGGTCTGCTGGGACTGATTGCATAGCTCTTTTTGATAGCAGCCTTGAAATTTCTAGTGATACTTGTTCCCTTAGACTGGGTGGAACGTCTGGAAGGGATCCTTTGGGTTGGGATGGAATGTGAATAAAGGAAATTTTGTAACCCTTGGATATGATCGACTGTACCCATTTGTCTTGTGCAAAGGAAAGGCAGGCTTTTGGGTACAGAGATAATTTTTCCCCGACTGCCTCCGAAGGTGGACAGCCAGGCAGCAGCTCAGGGATGCTGAAAGGGTTCATCAGAGAAAGTTTCTCTGCTACCCTGGTTTTGTGGACCTCCTCTGCCTCTAGGGCGGAGTCTATTATTATTCCCCCCTCTGCCTCTAGAGGGGAATCGACCTTGTGCATCAGATGAGACTCCCTGGCTTTGTTTGCGGAACCACATCTTTCCTCCCCTCTGACCTTTGGGATAAGGCCTAGAAGGGGTAGAAAAACGGACTCCCACGGCAGAGAGAGTCTTACCTTCCACCTCGCACCTAATCAATGTATCCTTCACCTGAGGACCAAACAAGGATGATTCATCAAAGGGGGAATTGGTGAAGGACGCCTTGAAAGGGTCCAAAAAGTTGAACAGCCGCATCCAGGCGTGACGCCGTAGGGCAACGCCTGTGCCTGCGGATCTACTCGCCCCATCCACAGCATATGAGATAAGCCGCATGGAGGAGTTAACAATGGAGTTCAGGGTTGCCAACTGGGAGTTCATTCCGTCTTGGAACCCCTCAGCTGTTGGATCCTTTACCTCTTCACTCATATTCTTGAGTAAATCTCTCTGGAGACGAGTGAAGTGACATAAATAGCTCAGCGACCGCATTGAAAAGGTCGCTGATGAAAACATCCGGTTACCGTACCTGTCCATGGTCCTAGATTCCTTATTAGGAGGATGGACAGGTACCGAAGGATCGGCTAACTCCTTCTTAGTGGCTGTGGCCACCACCATGGCATCGATGGAGACGGCTTTAGATAAAAATCTTTATCTCTAGGGGCAGTAATAAATTTAGATGGCCTCCTCGGGGTGGGTTCCTCTGAATCAGGAGCCGTCCAGGCCTTCCTTGCCACCACTTCCATAAGGGGGTCAAAAAGGAGGGGACACCCAAGAGAAGAAGGGCGAGAGCTGAACGCCTCAAGGTACACTGACTCATCCTCTGAAGGGTTAAGGGCTGGCCAGTTCCCCCTCTGTTTCAGGATCTCAAGGATGTCAGCAAAGGAGACATCCTCAGAGGGGGATCGAGGGGAACCTTCAGATTCCTCTAAGTCAGTGTCAGAGGTGATAGACTCAGGGGAGTCGATGTGCTTCCTCTTGCACTGCCTCTTCCTAGGGGGTTCTCCTACCGGGTCAGGAGAGGCCTCGGAAGAGGAGGAAATTCCCAATGGGGAAACTTGAGGAGTTGGCTCTCTGCGGTCTAAAGCAAGGGCGTGGGTAGAAATCACTGCAGGCACTGATGATGGAGGGGCTGACGGAGCAGACTGTGGGGCAGACTCTGGTTCTAGCACGCTCCGCATAACCTTGAAGGCATCCCTATTGGGCAAGGCCAGAGGTCCCCGCTCCGAAGAGACCAGGAGCCCCCCCGGCACCGACAGGGAAGGCTCAGAGGCCGATGTCGGAGCCGAACTCACCAGCGCCGAAGCACCGAGAGGGAGAGCGGGGTCGGACAAGGGTCCGATGCCACTCACCCGTCGAACCCGGCGAAGCTCGGCGCCGAGATCCCTCAAAGAGGAGATCGGAGCAGGCAGAGCGAAAGGGAAGGTATCGGATCCGACGCACAGACAGTCATGGCTCCGATGAGCCCCGGCTCCGGGCTCAAAGGTCGGAGGAGGAACATTGAGGGACAGAAATAGCCACTGACTGATGAGTCGGGCTATGAAGCATTTGGGCCAGCGCCTCAGACATGAGAAGTCTACTCACTACCCTTTGCAAATCATGGTCAGATAACCTGGAGGACCGTGAGAATCGATCTATGGCTCCGCTCGAAAGAGGGACCTGGTGCGAGTGAGCCGATGGAGGAGACCTAGATCTTTTTCTTAAAGGTTGCTCCGATAAAAGTCGAGCCAACTGAGTCTTATCAGCCTCGGCTCTGGCCAGAGCGAGGGTATCAATATGAGGCTTAAGGCTTTCC